>NC_048276.1:38831443-39131443 GCF_009762535.1 Notolabrus celidotus | reverse complement strand
ACGTGGCTGCATCAGGATTTTCCCAACCACAACGTCTCCATTGACGGCTTCCAGACTGTCCGGGCAGACCGGGATAGCAGAGAGAGTGCTGTGGGCCTCCGACCATATTATCTGCACAGGGAGATCTCACATGTCATACTGGTAGCTGTTTACATCCCCCCTCTGCCAACCAGACTACGGCGTCCAACGTTCTCAACGCTGCCATAGCCAGACTCCAGACAGACCACCAGAGTTCCCTCTACCTGATCTCCAGACAGACCACCAGAGTGCCCTCTTCCTGATCTCCAGGGACTTCAACCATGTATTTATTTTAAACATAGCTTATTATTGTATTTATATAACTTATTGTGTATAGAGCAGCTGTAATGACTGAATTTCTCCCCCTGGGATAAATTAAGTATTATTTGATTCTGATTCTGACAGTCATGCAGCCTGTAAGACTGGACTCAAGACATCGCTGTATCCAAATTGCAAAGCTCATACAGAATGAGCAGAAGGACTTTGGGGTCATCATTTTGTCTTTTACAACAGGAACTCAAGCACTTCTGTTATTTTTGACACAGTAATAACAGGCCAACACAGAGACACCTGTCTTAATCTGTAAAGACTGTTGGGTTTAATATTGTCCTTTAACTTGCAGTCTGTTCTTGGTTTATAAAAAGGTGTCTGGTTGCAAATGAACAACAAGCCGTGACACATCAGCATCAGACTAGAAGTGACAACAATGTTAATCCTTCTGTTCAGCAGTCTGTCTGTCTTTGTCCCTGACAGGCTACTGCTCTGCCTGTTCATAACAATGATACAAAGACACTGGTATACAACACGCAGGAACCTAAGCTGAGGAAAAATGAAGCCATCCAAGGGATACAGAAAACTGCAGTTCTCCCAGTGTCCACTTAAGGCTGGATCCAGAGGCTAAGGACCCCTTATTGGAGCCCATAACAAAATGCCCTTTTTTTACATTTAGCGTGGTACAAAAAGGATGGTCATTTCTTTGTTCACAGCTGTGGGCTGGTGAGTTTTGATAATCAATCAATCAATCTTTATTTGTATAGCACCAAATCACAACAAATGTTATCTCAAGACTCTTTTACAAACAGAACAGGTCTAGACCACTCTATGTCAAATTATGAACAGAGACCCAACACCAAGACGGGATAAGACTCAGTCTGACCCCACCTTAATCCACCATCAACATTGCACCTCACAGTATTTAGCTAGTTACAGCGGAGAGGACAAACTTCCTTTAACAGGCAGAAACCTCGAGCAGAACCAGACTCTTGTTAGACAGCCACCTGCCTTGACCGATAACTCATCAGCCTTGTTTTAAGGCTGTCTGACTTCCCTGGCAGGTAGCTGTGTTGCAGCAGGTGGCCTTAACTCCACCTCTCTGGCAGTTTCTATCTGATCTGAAAGTTAACTGGAATAAGCATTTCCAATATGGTGACCGCCATCTTTGTGCTTCCTCTTCAGAGATCATGTGGTGACGTCCCTGAGAGTATGTCCATGTTTACACAGGCTGTGGTCATCACCTCTGTTTGAAGGACGTAAATGCACTTTGTGCGTCTGAGACAGAAGGACTTCAGATGTGTTGATGACAGAGCAAAGGTTATTGTGAGTTTTGAAGGTTTTTAAAATCTGTCTCTTAGAGACAAACAGGTGAGAATATATGAGCTGTGGGGTGTGACAAACCACAAACACTCCTCTCATGTCGAAGTTTCTGTCACACACCCTTAGACTTTATAATCTCCACACATCCAGACACGAAGCCTTTGTATTCACAGACTCTGTAGGTATTGACATGTAGACAAACACACACCCTCCCACACACACACACACCCTCACTGTGGCCCCTCACTGTAAACAGGCTGATATTTGGTTCAGTGGCGTGCTCCTATTCTTTGCGTTGGATGACACTGGTGACATGTAAAGCTCTCTGGCATTGTCTGGCTCTCTGCAGCTCTTTAGCAGTGTAATCACCAGTGAAATGGCAACGGGCCACCGGGATGAAAACACAAGTCAGCAGCTGGTCAGCAAATCACAGCTGAAAGCCGCTAAATGGTGGATTTGCCCCGTAAGCAAGACCAGCTCGGGGGGCCTCTCTGGGTTCGGTTTGTGAGAGCAAAGAGTGGGTGTGGAGAAGTTTTTCATAAGCATCTTTTTCACTGGATAACATATTGTTAAGAATATAATGTCAACTATTTTCACATTATATCACATCATCAGAATGGAGGGACTATCACTTCACCTTAATGCTGGTAAAGCTTGGACTCCATATTATCTCATGGATAAAAGTCAATATAAAATCAATACAGATAAAGTTATGATCAGAAACTTCTCTTTTAAAAATAATATTCTGTATTTCAATGACATGTTCATGTTCTCCACGCATTAGGAGTTATGTTTGTTTTTATGCTTTCTGATCAGACTCAGAGGAACAACAGTTTTTATCCTCCATGTGTAACGTTCTTTTGATTTGATTTGATTTGATGTCTTTATTTCGAACGAATGTATGTAATGTAAAAGTAAAATAGAAAAAAAAAAACATACAAGTTAAAAAGAAGAAATAACAAACCCAAAATCATTCAGTTCCATGAGCAAGCACTGAAACATTTGACTTTCCATGTGTGAAAAGGAGGAAGAAGTTCAAACTGATCTAAGCCTGCCCCTTTATTTTCTTTTTTAGACGAGAGCGTTCCCACAAAACAAAACTTCATCTCCTATCTTCAGATTTACACCAACAATCAAAAGTAAACCCCTCGTGATTCTCAGCTCTTGGCTCCCTCCTTGTACCTCATGAAAGTCATTTCTTTATACCTCTTCTTGAACTGGATTATGTTCAGACATTGCTGTAGCTCCATTTTGAGTCTGTTCCACAGTTTTACTCCACAGACTGAAATACAAAAACTTCTCCTTGTGGTCCGAACACTCACCAATCTTATAATCTTAACTTCCCTCTTAGGTCATTAACATGATTTAAAATAAGTTGAGATAGGCCTGTTTAGTGTAAAATATGTTTCATCTATTTTTGTCCTTTAATGCTGTTTATGTCTGTAATGTTCCCACCTTTCTGTGATTATGAGTAGGACTTCTGTTTTGCTGTAATTTCCCATCTTTTGGAATAAAGCCCTTAATCTGGGGCGGCTGTGGCTCAGTGGGTAGAGTCGGTCGTCGGTCAGATGGATGGTTGGTGGATTGATCCCAGCTTCACATGCTGAAGTGTCCTTAGGTGAGACACTGAACCCCTACCCCACACCCCCAAAAAAGCCAAAAGCGCCCTCAGGGACCAAACACACCCAGGACACCACCTGTTTGAACTGTGGCCCTCGGGCAGAGGAGACAGGACCCTGAAGACCAGGACAAACAGGCTGACAAACACCTTTTACCCAACAGCAATAAGAGCACTTAACGCTACATGATGCAAATATAAACTGGAAACTGTGTAATACTCTGAATGGCTGAATGTTGAATTCTGTGTGTCTGTGTTTTTATTATTATTATTTATGTTTGCCCACTGTTTGATGATTTTGATTCTTTTACTAATGCTGTTTTTATTCATCTTTTTCACTGAGAATGGGTTGCATTTCAATTTTGTTGTACATGTACAACAATCATTTAAAAGTAAAAAGTTCTATTCTGTGTATGAACTATACTTATTATATAGCAGCCTGTACCATCAGTGAGTGAATGTGGTGTGAATGGGTGAATGTGACGAGTAGAGTAAAAGAGCTTTGAGTGCTCAGAGAGAAAAGAGAGGAGTGATTACAAAGAATAAAAATATCATTAAGAAGGAATGAAAAAGACAAAAATAAGACAAGATTGAATAGAAACAATGAAGAACATATAAGATATAGAATTATATGAATATTAAATAAAGGGTACTGATCCAAACATAAACCTCTCACACACTCTGTTGTGTATTTCATGTTGAAGTTGATTTATTTTCCTGTTGCACAGTAACATCATTGCTTGGCAACAGCATTACAAACGTGAAGGAGTGGTCAAACAGGGAAAAGTTAAGAGTGAAAATGTCTAAAAGTTCACAATTTAAAGACATGAAACTTACATTCAAATGTAGAACATGACCAAATCATTACAATATAAACTGTCTGTGTGTGTCTGTGTGTTTAAACTTTCTGTAACAGAGAAACTTCTGTCTGATGTAACAAACTCAGAAACACAGGCAACATGTCTTCATCGTCTCCATGTGGTGACTCGGGACACCACCCAGTGGTGGAGTTTATATCTACAAGGCAGAAGGACATGAATGTAGCTGTCAATTCTAATCATTCAGAGACTGTTTAAGAAATGAACTTTTATTGAGTTTTCACATTTCTATGTGTGTGTAAGGAGCCTTAAAGACACTAACACACACAGCACCATCAAACACACACACACACACTACCAGTCAAAAGTGTGGACACACCTTCTCATTCAATGGTTTTTATTTATCTTAATTATTTTCAACATTGTAGATTAATACTGAAGACATCAAAACTATGAAATAATCTGGTTTTGCCATAATCTGGATTACAACAGTAGTCAAATATTGTGTACATTGTGTACTAACCCTACCTCTGAACAACACAACTGATGGTCTCAAACACATTAAGAAGGCAAGTCATTCTACAAATGAACTCTTGACAGGGCTCATGTTCATTAGAAACCATTCCAGGAGACCACTTCATGAAGCAGACTGAGAGAATACCAAGAGTGTGCAAAGCTGTCATGAAGGAAAAAGGGGGCTACTTTACAGAATCTAAAATATAAAACAGATTCTGCTTTTGTTTTTTTTTGGTTCATTCAATAATTCCATATATGTTCTTTCATAGTTTTGATGTCTTCAGTTTTAATCTACAGTGTTTACAATCATTACAGTAAATACAAACCCTTGAATGAGAAGGTGTTTCCCAACTTTGACAGGTGGTGCATGTACACACTGCTGCTGCTTCAATATGGACAACAAGTACAAAGATTAAAGACAGAAGTTACAGAAACCTGCTTTCATTGGAATCTTTAAAAACTGCTATACAGAGGTTTGTTCTCTAATAATATAAGTAAGAGTGGAAAGAAAAGTTAAAAACATGGTAGAGTTAACAAGATCAGATGAACACAAGAAATAAATAAGAGAAATAAATACATGTTGAAACAATGGTTTAGATAATAATGATTAATATAATCAAAATAATAAATAAATAAATAAAAATAATTATAATGATGCAATCCAGGGTTTATTTTAGACTGTCTCTAAGGTGGTTTGCATCCTTATTACATGGCAGTATGTGTGTTTGAAGTCCAGAGACACAATGAAAACCTCAGTCATGGTCCTGATGCATGAACAGAAGTCTGTTTCTGGTCTCTTAACATGTACAAGTAGAAGTCTGTTGGGGGTCGATGCAGAAAAAGAAACATGCACAGTCTTGCCAAAAGTATGCTTATCAAAACCCTTTCAGCGACAGGTATCCTGCGCGCGCACACACACGCACACACGCACGCACGCGCACACACACACACACACACACACACACACACACACACACACAGTAGAAAAACTGTAAATGTAATGTGAATATATAGCAGTAAGTGCTTCAGGAGAGAGGTGACATAATCCCACTAAATCAAACAGACTGGAACACTTTATATGGTTGGTATGGTTTGGTGCTGAAAGAAGACCTGTGGAGCAGGGGTTCCCAAAGTGTTGGTCGGTACCCCCTGGGGGGTCGCAAGACACAAATGGGGGGTCCCATTGTGTCTTGCGCGCCCCTTACGTTACGTCTCAAACCTGAAAAAGTGATAATATTCCTTGAGTCCCTGACCTTAAAAAATTAATAACACCCCTTATATCCGGAACCTGAAAAAAGTAATGATACCCCATCTTGCGTCCTGAACCTAAAAAAGATAAACCAGTATACTTTTTGTTGCACCCTGTCAGGGTATTCTATCAGGTCTGACTTGATGAATGTTCTAACGGCTAAATGTAAACCACTACATGATAATGTTAACCACTACACGTGACTTTGTGTGACGATAAATACGGTAGGGGAATGAAAGTTTGTATTGTCTTACTCATTGCCCCTGAGAATGACCACATACAGTATCTATATGGACATGGTTCACTTACTGAACTCTATCGCCACATAGTGGCCACTAAATTAAGTGTACCTGTAGACAGATGTGCTTTGGAAACGCTTACATGTACTTTAACTCTGAACCCCATTATACAATAAACCATTTTAACTTTTCTTCTGTTGTCAGAGATGAAGAAGCATCAAGAACTGTTGAGAAGGCTCTCATCGAGGATCTGAGGAAACACTTTAAAAATCAGTAAACATTAAGTATACTAATAAGCTGTTATCAAGCAAACTCAAGACCTACCTTTTTAGTCTCTCTTTCAACTGAGTTTCATTCATTCTAATAACAGTTTTATTTATTTATTTATTTATTTGTTTGTTCATTTATTATCTAGTTCAAATTTTGGTACATTTTATTCTTTTTTATTTATTTATGTACTATTTATTCTATTTTGTAAGTATAGCATCTTATTTTATTTTAATGGTGTGATATTTTAGTGTTTTATTATTTTATTAATGTATTTTGGTGATTTTAATTTCCTGGGTTGAGTTTTAACATCTTATTTTACCTCCAGTGTTTCCTCATTAAATTATCATGAGAGCGTTTCCTTAGCTCGTTCAGCATTTTCTTAGTTATTTTTTCTTTATTCATTTATTTTATTTTTATTTTTATTATAATTAGTGTTGCATATAGATGTTAAAGGAAGTTTGTCCTCTCTGCTGTAACTAGCTAAATACTGTGAGGTGCAATGCTCATGGTGGATTAAGGTGGGGTCAGACTGAGTCTGATCCTGTCTTGGGGTTGGGTCTCGGTTCATAAGTTGACATAGTATGGTCTAGGTCTTAAATAGAGATTATTTTAGGCATTATTATAAAAGGCATGATTGTAAATAAAATATTTTTAAAAATAAAATAAAATCAATACAGTAAAATTAATAAAATAAGTAAGAGTGGAAAGAAAAGTTAAAAAATAAGGTAGCGTTAACAAGATCAGAAGAATACAAGAAACAAATAGATAAATAAATAATAAAATAAGATAAATAAATGTTAAAGCAATGATTAAAATAATAATGCAGTCCATGGCTAAAAATACATTCCTCCAAATGAAAAGCCAGATTAAAAAGGTAAGTCTTAAATTGACTTTTAAAAACCCACTGCGGTGGAGATGGAGGTGAGAGTGTGTGTGAATGCTGGGGTTCATTTATTGTTTGTAACCCAGCAGTCGTCAGTTTCTGTGCTTCCATGAAGACGAGCTACAGTCACACAGAACTCTATCGCCATCTAGTGGCCGCGGTATGAACGTCAGTCTGAAGAGGAGGTCTGAACATGGGACTGATATTAATCCAAACTCCATTACACAGGGTTTTATAAATTCACCTTCTTGTGCTTTCTTTCTCAGGAGTCTGCTTACATAAACACTAACCCTGTTATTGATTGGTTCTGGACTCTTGTGACTGGTTACAGCTGCTGGTGCGTTAAACTGGGTGAACTGGACCAGGGCTGATCCAGGCTCATATCGAGAAGCCCGTGGGAGTGGGTTTCTGACTGAGACATATATGTTACACTTCTGTTTCTGGAAGGGAGAGGGTCAAAGTGTCTCCTTGTTGTTTGAGAGACTGTTGATAAAACTCCACAGACTGATGGGTGAGAGCCAATGCGCAGTGACCGTGGACCGTGACGCGCAGTGACCGTGGACCGTGACGCGCAGTGTGTATCTCCAGGTGGGCGGTGTCTGCTGGTGTCTACAAGTACACGGTGACTGTTCCCCTCCTGTCCTAGTGTTTGTTCTCCCTGCAGGATCTTACAGCCGGCCTCCTCCTCCTCCTCTCCTCTCAGACTGAAAGCTGTCATGGCGCTGGACGGTAAAGTGGCTGTGGTGACCGGAGGAGCCATGGGCATCGGGAGAGCCTTCACGGAGATCCTCGTGCAGAACGGTGCCAAGGTAAAGTTAGTGAAATAAGCCCATTGTTTGTATGATGAGTAACAATACATACTTATTATGATGCATCCCTGGTTAATTATCCTATTTACAGCCTGTTATTCTGCTAATGTAAATTCACATGGTAACACAGTGTAGCCTGTTCAATGTTTATTATCCCCTTCTTTCACACCACTTTATTAAACTCATGTCTGTCTCTCTGTCCAGCTCTTTTCTGGTTGTTTTGATTTCTCTCACTATGAATCAACTTGTGTCTCAGATTTTCTATAACCAACTTTTTTGAGTCAGTTTCTACATTATTCCTTGTTCGTTGCTTCAAAACAGGACAGTTCATTTTTCTCACTATTTCCATTGTCAACCAGTTTATTAGAATATTGATGAACCGTATAATTTGGTGACTTTCTGCTGAACCTAAGAGGAAGATAAAGATATACTCCTGAAGGTGCCGCCCAGGAGCCTGTGTGAGGCTTGTCCAGACCCAACTTGGTCGAGGCAGATGGCTGTCTAACATGAGTCTGGTTCTGCTCGAGGTTTCTGCCTGTTAAAGGAAGTTTGTCCTCTCTGCTGTAACTAGCTAAATACTGTGAGGTGCAATGCTCATGATGGATTAAGGTGGGGTCAGACTGAGTCTTATCCTGTCTTGGTGTTGGGTCTCTGTTCATAATTTGACATTGTGGTCTAGACCAGGGGTTCCCAAAGTGTGGGTCACAAGACAAAAATGGGGGGTTGTGAGATTTCTTCCAGAATGTTTTTTTTTTTTTTTAAAGTTATCGAAAATTAGTACATTTTACCCATTATAGTAAAAATATGGACACAAAATAGTAGATAACCTTGAAATAAAACCTTGAAAATATAAAGTGTAATGAGTTTTCTGCCTTTCTTTGTTTCCAGATGACTCCTCAGTTTAGGGTTTGTGAACAGTTAATTATCAAAGCATCAGTAGCAGCAGGTTTATTCATAACATCACAGGAAACACAGACACATGCTCAGAAAGGTAGGGTCATTTTCTGCAGACCATTTAAATGAAGACACATTAAATCACTTTGAGGGACAGTGGGGGTTGGGAGTATTTGGGGGTCTCCGGCTGAAAAGTTTGGGAACCCCTGCTGTAGAGTATCAGGTCTTTGATGTACAGTAATGTTTCTGAGATAGACTGATAGTACAGAAACCTGTTCAAACCACTTTAATGCCTTAGACAGTTTGAACCAATCAACCAGAGACCTATATTTTAGGGCTGAAAGGTTTGGGAACCCCTGGTCTAGACCTGCTTTGATTGATTGATTTGACTCCTGGACTTAGACCTTGTTATCATATGAAACGTAATGTTCAGTTTACAGTTGTTATAATTTCATTCTTCCAAAGAGATATAGATCTATGTGTAACATGAGCAAAGAGAGGTGGGAACAACTTTAGAGCCACAAACAGCCTGAAGTCTGGTCTGACACAGGTGCTGACATGGAGCGCTGGAGGCCATGCTCAGGCTGTTTAGAAGAAGCAGTTTGTATGTTGTTTTTAATGTCACCAAAACATGAATAGAAAATAACCCTCCTCTGACTTTGAGTACAGATGTCTGGAGTTTATACTCGCTGTGGGAATATCTGTAACCATGTGTTCTGAAGAACAACCCTTACATAACTTTGTCAAACAGTAAAAATAGAAAAGAAAGATTCATGACAGAGGAGTGGTTCTTTGAAGAAGTCAGCATATGGTAAACAGATGAGTGATTAATGCATTACATAACGGAACAGTGACTGTTTCTGAGCCAGACATCCGTTACAGGTTAGCAGTAAGGATGTCTTTTCCTCCACTGCGTTGACTTTATTCTTTTCAGACCTGTGTCGTGTGTCTGCTGAAACTTAGAAATGTCCAAAATAAAACAAGAGAGCAGGAAAGAGGTGACTGATACCTTCAGAGGTTACGGCTTCCTACCATCAAGCCTGGTTTTGCAACGTCTTCCCATCATGTTGGTGTTAGTAATGCTGTGTTTAGTCAGAACAACAACAGGAAGTCTGTCTGTGGTCTCTCAGCATGAGTCCTTACTCTGATTTTTAAAATGTGTACACTGTCTGTCAGAGGTGTTTATCTTTCTATGCCTATATAAGGTTACATTAACATTAGAGTTCATTAAGGCCTTTTAGACCCCAGATCATTGTCTTGTATAGGCATGAGGATTAAAAGTACAAGCAGGTCATATACATCAAGTTTGAAAGATAACTAATTAACACTGTACAATTTTAATTATAACATTACGAAAATAATTAATAAAAGATCATTTAAACAAAACTACAAAGAAGGCAGCTTCATCCTCTAAAGTAATCATAAAGTTCAAACCACAGTTTATAAAAAAACACATTACCATAATACATACACTACCAGTCTAAAGTGTGGACACACCTTCTTATTCAAGGGTTTTTATTATTTTAATTTTTTCAACATTGTAGATTAATACTGAAGACATCAAAACTATGAAATAATCTGGTTTGACCATAATCTGGATTACAACAGTAGTCAAATAGGACTATCCATTGTGTACTAACCCTACCTCTGAACAACACAACTGATGGTGTCAAACACATTAAGAAGGCAAGTCATTCTACAAATGAACTCTTGACAATGCTCATGTTCATTAGAAACCATTCCAGGAGACCACTTCATGAAGCAGACTGAGAGAATACCAAGAGTGTGCAAAGCTGTCATGAAGGAAAAAGGGGGCTACTTTACAGAATCTAAAATATAAAACAGATTCTGCTTTGTTTAACACTTTTTGGTTCATTCAATAATTCCACACATGTTCTTTTGACTGGTAGTGTATATTATGTTCCACAAGGGACGAGGGAGAGAAACATTAAAAAGGATCAGTATCCCCCCAGGAGTCACCCCAACAATAATAAATAAGAACCCCACTGAAGAGCTGGACACAGCTGGAAACCCCTACACTCAGCTGGTTGGTCTCAATTTTAAAGTCAGTCCATTTATATCTGTGCAAAAAATTGTTTTGTTCCCCAAGGTACCAGGGGACGAAAGAGAAGAGTGATTAAAGAAGAACAGGGAATCAAGAGGGAGACCAGAACCATAAACGTAGAAGGGAAGATTTTTATAACAAACTGGATCAATCAATCTCTATTTATATAAATAAAGATTGATTGATCTTTGACATTTTACAAACAGAGCAGGTCTAGACCACTCTATGTCAAATTATGAATAGAGACCCAACACCAAGACAGGGTAAGACTCAGTCTGACCCCACCTTAATCCACCATGAGCATTGCACCTCACAGTATTTAGCTAGTTACAGCGGAGAGGAAAAACTTCCTTTAACAGGCAGAAACCTCGAGCTGAACCAGACTCATGTTAGACAGACATCTGCCTCGACCAAGTTGGGTCCTGAAAGAGGGATAGAGGAGAATAAGAGAGAGAGGGAGCGGTGATAGTGATGAGACGAGTAGTAGTAGCTGTTGCGCTGGAGTCCAGCACGTCCGTATCAGCTGGAGTCTGGAACGTCCACAGCAGGAGGACGTCTACGGCAGCTCAGAGGAACCTACGAGACAAGGGAGCTCAGGGACTCCAGAAAGGTCTATGGTTAGTAACTTTAATGGGACAGGGAGAGTTGGGGGGAAGGGGGTGAGATAGGATCCCAGTGTGTCAGTGTGCCAGTTCCCCCCAGCAGTCTAAGCAGCATTACTAAGAGCTGGTCCAAGCCTGATCCAGCTCTAACACACACACAAACAAACACACACACACGCACGCATGCATGCACGCACACACACACACACACACACACACACACACACACACAATCACACACACAGCTCAGTAACACACCAAGATGAAAGGGTGATGTGTTGCAGTCGGGGCCTGTATCAAGCACCGGTCGCAGCAAAGAAACATCAGCTAGATGAGAGAGTAGCCCAGATCAGCTCCTCAGACACCTAGTCCTCCAGCTGGACTGGACTTGTTAATGACTGCTTGTGTCATCGTCATGTTCCCATGCAGGTCGCCATCCTGGATGTGAATGAAACTGCAGGGAAGAGTTTACATGAGGCTCTCACCAAGCAGCACGGGCAGGGCAAGACTTTGTTCCTGACCTGTGATATTACATCTGAGGAGCAGACTAAAGGTAAACACACAGAGAGAGAGAAACACAGAGGGACACAGAGGAACATGTTGTGCCCTGGTTTGTTTGCTGGTATACAGTTTCATTAATTACAGTGTAAAGTGTGAGAAACTATGTGCATATATATTGTCACTGACAGTGAGAGGAGAACACAGCGAGATCTCTCTGCAGGTATCAAGACAAGATTAAGGTCAAAGTCTTCAGATCATTTAAGGTATCGTCAGTCATTAACCAAACAGTGTCTGCCTCTGTTAATGATAAACCGAGGCTCAGAGAGGAGCTTTGAATTTATGTTTGCAGAAACTCAGGCTTTAAGAGAGGACACTGAAAACTACAGACCCTTTAAAGGATGACGGCACCATGACATCGAGGTAGGAGCTGGTACTGTGGTCCAAGACAAATCCCCTTCAGGAGGTGCATTTGGACCAAGGGTTCTGGTTCTTTTAGCCCCCAGAACTACTTTCCCCTGAACTAAAAGGTTCTTGTGCCCCCAATGTTGTCTGCGTTTCAACCGTGGGCTGAAGTCCCGGGTAGATTGTGTAAATCAGGCCAGTGACATATGGAGGAAGAAAAGTAACTGCACTACAACACCAGACCAGTAGAGGGCAGTAAAACAAAGAGGAATGCCATTCATCACAGATGACACCATAGAAGCAGACGGACAGGCAGTTATCGTTATGAGCAACACAACAGTTAGCCTGTTAGCATGAAGAGACTCAGCTGGTCTGTTTTAGATGGTGCTATATTTCATCACAGATGGATTCACTGAATCAACACGTGAGAGGAGATAAGCGCGAGTAGCAAAGACGTTTCAACACGGCTTTAAAATCCTTTTGAACTCAAAAAGCCGTGACAGAGATCGACCGGTGTTTTGGTTTAAACAGCAGCCCTGTCAACTGGAGACTCTCAGCCGGATGCATCCCTCATAAACGTCTTTAGACGATCATTAAATATCTGATGAGGATATTTTGAAATCTTAATAAAAACTGAACTAGTTTGCATTCCCAGGAACTCCCTCTGTGTTTCAACAGCTGTGTAAACTCCACAAACACTGACACGTTCAGCTGAAGGTCTCCAGTTTACAGGGTCACTTTTAAAACCGGAACACCGGGAGAGACACATTTATGGTGGGCTGAGAGAAGACTACTGTTACAAGCTGCCAATTCACACCGGGCATAATAAAAACACTGAGGTTAATCTACCAATCAGACACGTTCAGCATTGCAGGCCCTGCCCCCCGAAAGTCCCGGGACGGCAGCATGCCTCCATCTCCTCCCCCCTGAGGGCCACAGACACGTTATGCTGGAGGCATATTTGAATCCCTGTGCTGAAGAGATATGGCTGGTTGAGCCATGGGATTGGCGTCATGCCTCTTCTGCAAACAAAATTATACGTTTAACTTACTCATCTTACATGACAGTAAGTGTGTTTGAGGACTTATTTGACATGTTCTAGTTTGACCCATGTCACTTCAGTATAATGGAGGCTTAAAAATCTACACCGCAGGGGGAGATTTAAATATTTTGGCTTTACTTTTGGGGAGCAGTTGTGCTGTCCATCTTTTTGTACAGTCTGTGGTTGTTACATTGGTATCCTGGTAGACAGGTTGCTGTGGCAGTGACTTGTCAATGTCATGTAGCTATGCTCGAAGACATACTGTAATTTATTCTGAATCTAAGTCTACATAGAACCAGAATTTAAATCATGACACTCCAGCTGTGTTGAAGGAGACCTGGACTAACAAGGGAGACCAGTGACTTAATAGTAAAATATTTCCAAGGGCAAAAACACATTTAAAAACAGTTAGAAGTAAGGCCTTCTTCTCATCCAGCTCCGTACAACCAAACTTCTTTTAGCAACCAGTGTGGCGCCCCCTGCTGGTCGTAGAACCAGCAGGGGGCGCCTACAAATGTAGTGTTTGAAGGTAGTTTGTAGTCAGTCTGTTCTGTTGGATCTGGTCTGCAGGATGCTGGGTCAGGCGTTGCTGGATTTCAGGTTTCAGAAAGCAGAAGTAAACAACGACCAAGCTGATAGATGAACTGCTTCTTTAGCATTACTGATGATTTAAAAAGTTAAGAAGTGGTTTATATGGAATGTAATAATTTTCACAGCAACTAAAAACTGAGTTCCCCTGTCATATACGGAAAAAAGGAGAAGTTAGTGCTGTGCATTGTGGGAAACAGTAAGTGAGGGGGACTGGTCCGCTGCAGACTAAGACATGTTCCTGAATCAGTTCAACATCCGGGGAGTTTTGGTATACTGCAGATTTAGCTCTTGATCAAATACTACATACTGAATTTAGACCACATCAGTACGTACTGCTGGTATAGTAGGAGGTTTGAAAACAGCCCTCTTCTTTGGTTAATGTTTTTGGGTGGTGATAATATCTCTGTGAAGCGCTTTAAACGGTAACAGAAACGTCTTGTGTATGCTTGTGTTTGTCAGACAGATTATGGAACCATTAAAACACAAACACCTAGTGTGTCCAATATCTTACAAAACTGAACTCCTACTACTCCATATGTCATCTACATTCTTTTTTTAATCTGTCAGAGTTTTACTGGAATTCGATGATTTAGGACTTACAGGGTTAAGTTGGACACTTATTCCTGACTCACTGGTTTGGGTATTGTTAGTTATTGTAAATAATAAATGGTTATAGGCATGTTAATTATTGTTTTGTGTTAACATTCAGCAGCTGTACAGTTTACTAACACAGGAGTAGGGTGGCAAAATTTGGGGAATTTTCAAAGTTGGAAACTTTCCATGGGAATTAACAGGAATAAACAGGAATTAATGGGAATGAAGAAGGAATTTAGTAAATTGAAGGTTGGCTCTTAATAGGGAACATAAATATAGTTTGGGTAAATATATTTTTGTATAATCCTGACTTAAACAGTTGGGGGGATGAGTAATATTTAACTCAACTTCATGTTTTTGTTCTTCAATGAAAGAATTGATTGTTCAATAAAATATTTAACACTTGATAAAGTTCTACTTACAAATAAATCTGTTTTAATTGTATTATTTAGGATGGATGTCTGCTTATAACAAAACAAATATTTATGTTTACTCTCAATTCCCAGTTAATTCCCATAATTCCCATGGAAAGTTTCCAATTTGGAATATTTCCCAAAAAATCCCCAGCTTAACTTCCTATGGAAATTTACCGGAAACTTTCCACCCCTTTGCAACCTTACACAGGAGTGAAGAGAAGCAGAATAATCACCTGAATAGGCTGGAGGTGGTGGAAGGTTTTATTTGACTTATGTCCTCATCTGGATATCTCTGTATTCCAGATTCATTTTCTGGTGTTGAACTATCTTAACAAATGAACTGATCAGAATCAGAATCAGCTTTATTGGCCAGGTATGCTTGAACACACAAGGAATTTGACTTAGGTAAACTGTGCTCTCTTTGCACAAGGCATAAGAATAAGATCTAAAAATAAAAATAAAATAAAAATAATAACAATAACATCAGCTATAAATACAAAAGAACAACAAATAGGCATGACTAATATGTACAGGCTAAAATAATATGATAAAAAGTAGATGCAGTTTCACAGTGATTAAAGCTTCTCTAGAAAGTGTTCGTCAGCTGTGATGCATTTAAAGACCAGAATAAAGTGAAAAGTTAACCCCATGTTGTGTTTTCTTCTCTCAAGCTGCCTTCCAGACAGCTGCAGAGACCTTTGGGGGAATGGACATCCTGTGCAACAATGCTGGCATCTTAAATGAGACCACATGGGAGAAAAGCGTCTCCATAAACCTTGTGAGAAACACACAAAGACTAACAAACTGCATCTGGTAGAGATTATACCAGGGACTTGTATCCAGTTGCACAGCTGCAACAAGGGAAATTACATAACACATTGAGATGGTAGTGATTCATAAATCACTGCTTGCACCACAGAAAACATAAAACATTGCTTTATTCTGGCAGTTAATGTGTGCAGACATCTTAAACCTACTTTCAGCAGGTCTCATATTGCATCCAACGACTCTGTTCATAATGTTTGTCAAAGAAAGAAAAGCTGCTGTCAAAGTGTTCATCAACAAGACACAAAGATTCCTGCTGTCAACATCAGAGTCACACCTCCCTGCTTGTTGTTGTAGATGGGTGTCATCAGGGGGACTTACCTGGCTCTGGAGCACATGAACAAGTTGAATGGAGGTCGCGGAGGTGTCATCGTCAACACAGCGTCCATGGCAGGTAAAGCCTCTTAAAGAAAACATCTGTTATACCTAAAATACAGATTTCTTTATACAGTTTTAGGATCAAAACTCTAGATCAGGATCATGTCAAAGATCATGATTTAGTGAAAAACTTAGTTTCATGAACTAGTTTGAGCATTACACAGAAACTTTGAGTTTCTGAATAACTTATATTCCTGTTTGAAACATGACCTGGTGCTTTGATAGCTATCTGTTTTTGAATCATCCTGAAAACAACACTGGAATAAATACCTGCAACCTGTCACCTGTTGTTGTTAATGAAGGAAGCTTTGACTGAGGATGATCCTGTGTTCCAGGAGTTTGGTTGTAAACGATTCATACTATCATTGTGCAAATCAGTGGGAGAAGTGATGCCCTCATCTTCAAAATGTGCTTTGGCTGAAAGAGGAAATGCCTTAACGTGTACTCATCATGAGCCTCAAAACAAAATCACTACAGATCAAAGATCTATGTCACAGAAGGCTCCCAGATGTATGCTATTCTTCAGTGGACAAAGCTTTCTGTGAAGTTTAATAACAACAAGTCTTTCATTTTTTATTTTATTGAAGTGTTGCGTAACGATACAAGACGGGTGAGAGACACGACAATACCGTACACAATATACACAACAGAGTGAAAGACAAGACAACAAGTGAACATTTCAGAGACAGAACAGGGACTAGCAGGAACTAACAATTCTACAAGGCTAAAAGGATTCATGAGACACATTTATGAGACACATTTATGGGGCAGGTGTGAATCCAGCAGTTATGAGCGCAGCTCCTTTGAGAACAATGTTTCAAGCATCAACAGCTCTGTTCATTGACTTAATCCACATCCTGCAGGTCTCGGTCCTCTGCCAAGCTGCCCTGTATATACAGCTACGAAGCATGGTGTGATTGGTTTCACTCGAGCCATGGCGGTAAGTTTTTATATTTTATACTCCTTATAGGAGAACAAAAACATTTGTTGATGCTGCTATCAGCCACTACGCTCCTAAACTATGGAACAGCCTGCCGGAGGATCTGAGGGGAGCTGACAGAGATACTGAGACTTAACGTATTTATTCAGTCTGGCTTTATGTAGGGTTTTACAATCGTATTACTTACTTTTTACTATTATATTGATTTAAATTTTGCTTTATTGTTTTATTAATTTGAACTGTTTATCTTATTTTTATTTATTTATTTAAATTTATCTACTCAGTTTTTCATCGCTGTAAAGCTCTTTGGGTTGCATTTGATTTGTATGAAAGGTGCTATATAAATAAAGGTTGATTGATTGATTGATTGATTGATTGATTGATTGATTGATTGATTGATCATATCAGAGAGATGAAGATTAACCTCTTTCTATAGAAATGTGCAGAGGAGATCAAAACCAAGACTTAAGAGCCAAGTCAAGAAAAAGCTCAACAAGTTTCAAAAAGTAAAATAAAAATAAGTCAAAATAAAAATAGATAAATAAAGAGAATACAAATTTACAAATTTAAGATATAAACGAATGAAGGAGTATCTTATCTTCTCTTATTAAAAATGATTCAGTAGTGACAGGATGACATGGTGAGATTATTGTTTGGTTCTGAAAGATTAAGCAATATAATACATAAATATGGGTTTATAATATAGCTATAAGTTGAAGTAAACAATAATAATGTAATATAACATTAACAATGTAACAAAGATAATTATATAATATAATGTAATATGCAGAAATCAGAAATGAGCTGTAAGCTAGAATAATCGTAAAGCTTTACATGATATGACAGAGAGACACACATTTCTAATTAACGTGATTAAATATAAGGAGTGTCTGAATGTTAAGAGTTCCACAGAGAGCACAGATTAGAAAAGTCCCCTCATAGTCCTGATAGTGGACCCTGACATCAAATGAAAATGGCCGCTGTGTTTCTGAGGTTACCTGAAACTTCTTCTCTCTTTCCCCAGGCGGCGTCGACTGCATCAGGCTACGGTGTTCGGCTCAACGCTGTTTGTCCAAGTTTTGTCCAAACTGAACTGTTCTCCAACATTTTAGACAGGCTGGGGAATTTGTCCCACCTGGCTGATGCAACCAAAGAAATGGCTGAGAAGTTTGGGATGTTAAGGTAACTTTTTCTGTCCTTATAATGCTCGTGTTCATCTTTTGTGCAGTCTGCATCACATCAGCTGCTACAACAGTGACTTCCTTAAAGTACACAAGCTCAAAAAGAATGTACTGTTCTGTAAATCACATGATGTCCAGCAGGTTACATCATTAAGACCATGTGCATTCCATTTCTAACTGTACATGTTTATTGCAGTGTGTCTCAGGTGGCAGACTGTCTCCTCGAGCTGGTGACAGATGAAACAAAGAACGGAGAGGCCCTGATGATGACCCCTAAATTCAAGAAATACATGACTTTTTTTGCGGTAGGCCAATAGATCCCGTCCACTGCAACACAAAGGGGCTGAACTGCATGAACTTAACAAGTCCAAGTTAAAGGACCTTTATATTTTTCTGTTTATCGTCTACTTAAATATAATGTTTTGATAAATAGATTTTACTTTGTAACCAATCATTGTAAAGAGTCAATGTATTCATATCTAACTTGTTAAATAATCTTCATATCCTCATGTCTTTCTGCACATAACATAACATAGTTTGTTAAAAATTAAATAAAGGTTTTATTTAATGCCTTGAGTTGTCTTAATGCGTCTTTAGCATTAATCAAATCTGTGATTGGAATAAAGGTCAAGTTCTATTATTATATATTACTTTATTTAAATATGCTACAAGATGTTTTTGATAAAGAACGTATGTCTTTAACAAGTCGAACCATGGGGTCAAAGGTTGTGATGACTTCCGTTTATGGCGCTTCATAAACAATTGTTTTTTTTTCATTAAACATTTCTTACAAATGTACAAATGTAAGAACAAATAAATACAACATATGGTTACATCCTGCATAGAACTGCCAGGGGAAACAGCTGCCATGACAATAATTAACAGTACATCATTTTGAAATATTGAAATGAATGACAATGTCTTAAAGTGCATTTAAAGCTGCTGTTGGTAGTCGTGACATAAACATCAGTTCTTCTGAGAGAGATTTAAAATGTCAACACTACCCCTCCCCTCTCCGCTCCCATAACCCCGCCCACAAAAAAATCATTGGAGTAGCTCTGATTGGTCCGTGATAATGGGAAAGAGGGGAATAGCATTGCTTGATATAAAGGCATTGGAAAACACAGAGATTTCGCCATAATCTCAGATTACTTCCCTAACAGATGAGTACTGATGGGTTTTATGATCTTTTCTCCAAACCCAGCAGAAAAAAAAGTAACGTTTTTTACACCATTCCTACCAGCAGCAGCTTTAATTAGGTCTGGACTTAATATAAGAAAAAACAATACAAGGGAAAATACAAGGGCATATCAGTGTTCAGTTTATAGATTCCCCGAAGGAGAGGCAGTTTATTTATGGCCAGTAGAAGCCCCCCCCCCCCCCCCCGTTTCTCCCTCTCACTTGCCTGCTTTCCTGCTGCCTGAGAGGGAGGAGCTCTCGAGTTAATAAAGGACAGCCAGCTCACCTGTGTCAGCCTTTCAGAGGACGATATTTTTCAGACTACATCAGGTATTCTTCAAGTAAGAGACCAAATATAAGAATAAACTACTTTCCACAAACAACCTTGGCAAGTAATGATTTATGATAAAAAGAGGACAATCCTTAAAATAAAAATGATATTATTTTGTGGAATAAAGTAGTCCAAAGTATTACATCTGCCCACATTCTTAGTTCTGATCGTTGTTTTTATTCACTTGTTACTTCTGTGCACATTTCTAACGGTATCACTGGTTTTGTAAATATATTGTAAATGACCTTATTTAGTTTTGTACATACTTTTCTCAAAAATACGAATTTACATTTTTAATTGCTAATAATTATTAACAATTACTATTTTATAAGCTCTTTGTTTTTCCTCTTGCTGCTCTAACACTGTACATTTCCCTGTTTCTGGACAAATAAAGGAATATACGGAAGAGGATTAGAGCCACTGAAAAAATAAAAATAAAGGTCAAATTTCTTTTCTTGTTATTATTCTGAAAAAAAAGTCAGAATTCTGGTGGATTTTCAAAGTAAAAGCCACCTGAAATATAAAACTGTGCCTTGTAATTATGTATTTGGCATTACAATAAATCTCAGTTTCCACTGATATGTTTTGATTCAGACTGAAAGTAGCAAACCTAAAAATGTGCCAATTACAGCTACAACTGATTTGGAATTTCAATATAAAAGCCATTGGAAATGTAGCATATTAGTAATGATTTGGATATTTTCAAAATGAGATTCTTTAAAAAAAAAAACCTGTTTCCTCTGACTAATTTCAGTTCAGACTAAAAGTAGACAAGATTCTGACTTTAATCTCAGAATTATGACTTTTTTCTCAGAATATTGATAATAATAATACAAAAAAATTGACCTTCATTTTTTTTTTTCAGTGGCCATAATCCTCTTCCGTAGGATCATCTTATCTTATTTGAGAAATGTTATTACCCTGGGTCATAATGAAGCTGGTTTGATGATTGGTTCACTTGAACGCAGACTCATTGATAATGCCTTTAACTCCGTGCAGCAGGGATTCTGCAGTGTTGTGGTTCAGTCCTGTTATCCCTGCTCATACTATCCTGTGTCATGTTCCTCCCATAGACTGTTTAAATAAGGTTCCTCTTGGTCTTTAACACCGAAGACAAAAGAAGTCTGTTTCCGTCCGGTTTCAAACCGGGGACCTTTCACGTGTTAAGGCTGATTTATACTTCTGCGTCTCCCCTACACAGCAGGGGCTAACGCGGACATGAGCACCACATACTTGTGCGTCGATGTGTCCGTGTCGCGCAGCAATTCTCCTCCGAAACGCTTGAGGGCAGTGTGGTCTCTCTGATACCCGGTCGCCTGCTTCCGGTCCCGCTACGATCTCTGTTTACTTTTCCACATCGATTCAGAGCGTGTTCTGTTAATCTACAGCTGATACATGTTGCTGTTTATCATACAGACATGATTACATGAAGAACAGAGAGGAGGAGATGAAATACACGGTCGATGTGCGGCCGATGTCCGGGATCCCGGAAGCGCTGTGAATGTGGGAAAGACAAAGCCGTCGAGCGGACCAATCACAGAGCTTGCGGTCCGCGTCGGCTCTACGCGTAGTTACATTTTGGAGGAGGTGCACGTCAGCTACGTGCGTAGGCCTCTGCGTAGGTACGGGAGCTACGCGGACCTACGGCGTAGGCTACGCCGTCGATTCGATGCAGAAGTATAAATCAGCCTTTAGGCGAACGTGATAACCACTACACTACGGAAACTGAATGGTGCCATAAAGGGCTAGTTCACATAAAATACTTACATACATTTAAAGGTGAACATATAATGCATGACTTGAAGGGATGCAACACACAACGTTGATGTCAAGTTGTTTCCACAACAGACAGCTTCGTATAAACAGAAGATACAAGGATGAGGCAAATAACTGAGACAGAGACAGGGAGTGTGTAAAACAACACCAGGGGAACATCGAGGTGCTGATGTTGAACCTGTAGTATTTATAATATTCTCTAAATAAACCATGATAAACTAAGTGACAGCTTTAAAAAAGAAAAATAAATATAACATTGTTAAATCCACCCAAACAGGATGAACAGTGTTATCTGAAGCGTACCTATGGCGGTTAGTCTCCCTCTGGTGGCCCAGTCTGGTTCAGCAGAAACCTGCACATGACAGACATCCTGCTACATGCTGCTCACAGTCCTGAAGTTGTAACTAAAACCTGTATTCATATTCTGGATAATTGAAGACTGTAAAGCCTGCTGCAGCTACACACGTACATCACCAAGAGAGGAAGGTACACCATGTAACTATAAGTTGACAAAAAAAAGAACATTGTGTAACTTATTGTAACATTAACATGATGAGACAACAGTATGATGAATGGTAATCTAATATTTTTGGAGGCTAGCTCAGTTATTTTAATGTTATTTTGTAAAGGTAAACTGCACTTTCTTTTTCTAATACAGTACATGTGTCATGTTTGAGAACATGAAAATAAGACTGGTGCCTCTTTTCTTTATAGGACCCAAGGATTGGTTGTAGCCACATCGGGACTATCATCAGACTTTATAGATTTGAGGTAATGAAAGAGAAATCAATGAAATGTCAAAAAACCTCTGAATTCATTAGAATTTTATGCATTTTACTTGCACTATATTGTAACTGTTATTAAGATACTGTTTTTCCCATGACTGTGTTCCTACAGTATATAAAATGTTAAAGTTGACAAAACTAAATGATGAAGAGTGGATGCCCTACCATGGTTCATTGAAGCAGAAGTCTCAGCAGCTGCCCCAGACATCTCTTCAAACTTGCATGTTGCATGGCTGCAAGGGAACCATGAATGATAACTTTATATTTATTACTTCTTAGGCAGATCCACAAAGTGGATTTCAGGCCATCAATGCAATGAAAAATAAAACTTTTGATGCAGACATCTGACTGTAGAAGTATGAAAAATGTTTGTGAACGGTCTCCTGATCGTGGATATCATGGAAACTGTCGACAAGCATTTTTCTGTAATGCAAGTCGGGTTTTGGTTTTGAAGAAATTCTCAAGTAGAAAACAACACTAGACTAACATCAACATCTGGATACAGGGTCTGAAATTAGCACCCACCACTAACCAAATGCAGGTCGTTGGCGAGCTAGGGCGGGTAAAATCGTCAGGCCGTCCGCCACTTTGGCAGAGAGGGAAATTATACGACAGAAAGACACATTCAGAAATATAACCCTATGATTGGATAGAGACACACATTTGACAGTCACTCAAACCTACTGGGCTCTTTAATCGCAATGTTATTGACTGTAGAACAGTTTTTGTTTTGATTGACAGTCGAAGTTCACCGAGTTAAAACAAAGAAACAGATGCGTCCACACATACCAGCCAATCCTTACTGTATCAACTTCACTAGCTGCCTAGGCTCGCATTTCAACGTCTTATAGCGTTTGTTAGCTAGCAATGTGGCGTTATCTTTCAAATGTTGACAAGCCGACTAAACATGGGCAGAAATCACAAGAAAAAAGGAGCAAAGGTATTTCAACCTTAAATGGATGGATGTTGAAACGGGAGAGTGACGCAACTGGCTGGTGCACGATGAGCAGGAGGGGCAAATACACTGCTCAGTTTGTAAATGGACTTGTACTCATATAGCACCTTTCCTAGTCTTTCTGACCACTCAAAGCGCTTTTTTACATTACCCGTCACAATCACCCATTCACACCACATTCAGTCACTTATGGTAGAGGTTGATATGTAGTGAGGGACCATTAATATAAGCTAATCTCATTCGTTCACATTCACACACCTCTGAACAACAGCAGGAGCAATTCGGGATTCAGTGTCTTGCTCAAGGACACTTCGGCATGTCACTGCCAGAGCTGGGATCGAACCGCCAACCTTCCCATTGTTAGACGACCGACTCTACCCACTGAGCCACAGCCGTTAACATTACCGATCAATAGACGAGATGGTTCTTTTGTTTATAGGACAAAAAATATGAAGCTGGAGGCCGTAAAAGACCACGAATCATCTAAGACACGTAAACAACTAATACAGGGGAAAAGGGCAGGAGGGATCCCTCTTGCCGAGAGCAAAGCGGCGAGGGCTGTCACCTCTATGAAGACGGTACAAACGGAGAAGCTTGCCATCATCTTCTGAAATGCTCATGCCATTGCCAAAAAGAGACGGCCATTTTCGGACTACAACTGGATGTGCGAGTAAGTACCCTGGTTCACTTTCCTTTGGTCAACGCACCACGATATATAAAGTTGACTTAAATGTTACTAGTAAACAATTAAGTTGGCTAACTAGCTAGCTAAAGTTAGCTTGTTGATAAGGAAAGGAGAGCAAAAGTGATGAGCTAACGTTATGTCTGATATCGTTAGCAAAGTCAACTAAGCAGGAAGCTAGCTAACTTATCTCCATGAATGAATTTCAGAAACGTGCTTCCTTGTTTGATAGAATTGATGAGAGGAAGGGAATAGACGTCAGCATGACTCACCGAAACGCTTATCAGTGCCAGGTGTTCGTTCACTTTGTTGCGGAACAGGAGAGGGAGAAGATCAGGCAGGTCATCTCAGGGTCCAGGTTCCCGTCTATTTTGAGTGGCGGCTCAGTGGACAGCAGGAGCTTCTGTATGTGCACATCTGTCAGACAGGACAAACAAACATTATCTTTGTTGGGATACAGTCAGTTGAAAAAGCAGATGCTAAACACATCACCAACGCCATCAGCTCCATGATGACCAGTGTTTGCAGCAGAGAGCAGCCAGGACAGTGGAGATAGAAGCTAGTGGCTTGTGCAACTGATGGTGTGGCAGTAATGGTTGGGGTGAAGACAGGGGTAGTTACAAGAATGCGCAAAGACCAGCCCTATGTCATAGGCATTGTAGGGCACACAGACACAGATGAACTGTTTTCCAGTTTTCCTGTTTCCCTATTTTGACATTGACATACATAGTTTATGTTTTTTTACGGAGGCTGAAAATCATTTGTTGAAATTGGTGTCAGCATCAGCTCTATAGCATTCATTTCATGTAGATATGTCACAATGAGTTGAAGTTTGTACATTCAGTACATTCTGTTTTAGTGCTGATTATACAATGCTTCAATGCATTGTCATCACACTGTGTAATAACATGTAATAATTCTTGTGCAAAGATATGAAACATGAAATGACAATACTATTAACATGAAATTATGTCTAAATATTTTTTCTTTCAATTGGTGCATATATTTAAAAAGTGGCAGATAAAAAAATCTTAGTGGCAGACAAAAACATTACTTGCCTGCCACAGTGGCAGGCAGTGGAAAAAGTTAATTTCAGACCCTGTCTGGATATATCAGTTTTGTTTGAAAACTATTGCACATGTGCATACGAGCTGTGGGTAGTGACCGCAGGGACAAGATCGTGAAGCGGCCGAAATGAGCTCTCCTCACAGGGTGTCTGGGCTCAGCAAAATGGCAAGACTGCTGTCGCAAGCAGTATCTTGTTGGGAGAGAACCTTAGCTTGAGTATACAGCTGCACCAACTGAGCTTCAAAGAAGAGGTTGATCAGGGAAGCATTCAGTCGCGTGTCAAGTCATAAAAACTGAAGTTATCCAAAAGGGTCCAGTGATCAAACTAGCTAGTCTAACAGTTTTGTATAATGAAAACCTGAAACAATGACTAGCCATGACCTAAGACTTAAAATTGAATACTGTCAGGATCTCAAAGAAAGCATTGAGTTCTCAGCCTGCCCCTACAGAGATACCTCAGTATTTGCCAAACCCAGGATTCACTGAGGATGACAGTGTATTCAGCACATGAAATGGGTATTGCAGACTGGAGTAATGAGATCAGTTCTGATCCGCACAGAAAAATCCCATCCCCCAATTAGAAACACTGAACGATCGCCTTGCCCCCCCCCCCATGTGCAGTCCCATGGCAACCCACCATATAGTGCTCAGAGCAGCACCCCACAACGGCTCTTTTAAGAACCACCCACATATTCCCATTGAGCAAAGATCCTGCATTATATTTCATATCAGCTTCCACATAAATACACAGCTGTGTGGAGAGTTTTCATTGTTGCAAATGACTACTCCTTGTGGACTTTTGTTCAATACTGAAGAAGATAATTTACATTAATGGCAAGGAATACAGCTCAAAGAGCCTCTTTGGACAGTCGTACAAGGTACAGCTCACAGAGTCAGCAGGGAAGTCATCAGAAACTAAATCAGTCTACAGTGACCTCTGACCCTCACTGAAAGAAAAGGAGCTTATATTGGACATTTGAGAAACACTTTAGATTTGAAATGTTTCAAAGACATTAACAGTTTTATTTTGTAACAAATGTAAAGAAAACAGTTGTTTTTGTTGAAGTTTGAATACAGTTGTAGTAAATATTATTATTTTCAATCAACAGAATGTTTAAAATGGTGCCTAGTTTTTATTTTTCACAAGTTATATGCTCTTATCACCAACTTCAATAATAATTTGTCGTGCTCATTTCTGCAGATTCTGCATTTATTTAAAAAAACAGCCAATGTAATTTGAAAAGCATCATTTTAACCACACACTTGAAGATATATATTCACTATCTGACTTCTTGACAAATTTGAAAACGACTGTTAACATAGTTTTTAACATTTACAAAAATACTCACGTGCCTTAATAATTGTGCATGCAGTATATATGGAGCATGTTAAATGTGTACATGAGCCATCATATTGAAGTGTAGCACTTAGTTTTTAAACCTTTGTCGTGAGAGGGCATTATTAAAATCAGCAGTTCAGAAATTGGACACGGGTGAGGATAATGCAATCAATATTTCTCTGTATTAGCATTACATCCAGTTAAGATGTTGCAACTAGAAGTTATTGTAGCAGTTAGCCAAACCTACAAACCTTGTATGTGCTTTAGATGATTGATCATATAAACCACCCACTGGCTTGAAGTAAAATACAAAAAAAACATCTATCTGCTAAAATAAAGCAATGGGTTACACCATCCAGAATGCAACGGCATTTGTGGTGTAGAAAATAAGCACTTCATTGTCCGGCAGCAGGATCGGCAGAGCACAACATGTCCAGCAACACAGAGCGCACGCATCAACAACACTTAAGCAAAAGCTCAGACTACATACATGCTGGAACTTCTTCTGTTTTCCTTTCTTGTGCTATAAAAGGGTATATGCTGCCACCTACTGGACAGTGCACTAGAACATAACTGGTCACTAGTCCTATAAATCAGAACATTGCTTATCACTCCAGTAAATCAAGATTACTGAACATTAATGTTACCCAAACTGCTTATTACAGGTGCTACAAATGCAAAGAAGATTGTTATGTTAGTTTAAGTGATTCAAACATAGTCCTTGTGCATAGAAACAATACTTTATTAAAAAAGGAAAATTTGAACAAAATATAAGAATGTATTTCAATAAATAATAATAAATAAAACAATGTAGGAACAGGAATAAAAAGGAGCTTGCTTGGTGGTGTAAGGGGGGAAGAGTGACGGACCAGTAGGAGAGGAAAAAGGAGAGAAAGTCTGGTTGGTTCCTGCAGAGATTGTTGCCCCAGTTTAAAAATAAACTATTCTGTGGGTTCCAATGGTTCCAAATTGAGAGAAACAGTCCTCGATTCATAGATTAATTTGTGTATTTGAAATTTGACAAATTCTTTCGTCTGGGGTGGCAATCTCTGCAGGGAGGGAAGCAGACTTTGGAGGAACAGTTCGTCCTCTGAGGGGGGAGGTGGAGCGGGTGTTGTTGGCCTGTTTCTGAGGGCCTCCAGAAGCAGCTGCTACACCTCCGACGGCTGCTCCCTGGACCTCTTTGGGGGTCTCCTCCTCACTGTGTGGATAGGAGAGAACATATATTGTGATTGTGACTTTTATTTATTAGATTAATTCAGTACTTTCTAAAAGATCAGGAAACACAAAAAGAAGATGCCAAGGCAGTGGAATACCATCATTCATGATTATAATCTTGAAATACTTGTATCACACATCTGAGATAAGTTGCTTTATGCCTTTTAATGTACAATTGATGAAACAGATAATTTTTTTATTGAAATAGTTTACCATCAATTCAATAATTGATCACTGAAACATTGTAGCAGCTCTTTCTAGTCATATACAGTACATACCTCTGGGGACAGCAGCCGATGTTGAATGGGCTTCAGTGGCAGGAGGAGCAGAAGCAGCAGAGGGAGCAGGTTCTGGCAGTGATGGAGGATCAGGATGATCCTCCATCACTGCCATCCCCATCAGAGGATGAGTCAGGGTGGGCTGTCATGACAACATACAGATGTGAGCAGGTTAATGCATTTACACAGGTCAAGCCCTGACAATATTTAGCTTTGAACCCCCCAAAACAGCTACAGCTTACATGAACAAACCTTCCCTCTTAATTTCCTATGCTGTGTGGGATGTGAACAGACCTCCTTCCTCATGCTCCCATTGCCCTGCTGCTTCTTCCTGGTGGTCGTACTCTGCGGTATCCTCGACCCCCTGTGACATGTTCCCTCTCGTCTCCCTGGGGGTGACAAAGGGGTCGAGGAATGACAGTACCGCAGAGTACTTCCATTTCTTGGCCACTCCTGCCGCTGACCCACTTCTCCTCTCTGTGTCCTTTCTCCTCTCCTTCAGGTAGGTGTCCCTCAGTGCTCTTCCTGCACTGATCCTTTGAAAGCACACACGTGAACGTGATGGCAACATGACCATGCCGGTGAAGCTAATTGTGGCAGTGCTAACTCGCTAGTTAATGCCATATGTAGTCTAGTGACAGCCGAAAGTTTACACAACTTACCAAACAGCCCGACTTCCTCACTCACTTTCCTCCAAGCATGCTCCTTTTTATTCCTGTTCTGATAAAAATAAGAAGAATTGTTGTATAACTCCGGGAAACCACAGACAGACACACACTGGGTGATCTGTCCGCTGATTGGCCATCGCACGCGAATGATTCGCTTGAGTTCAGATATTTCAACTCTGACGAATCATTCGCGTGAACGTTTCGTGTCATTCGCACCATTTGCATCACCAAATTTGCGTGTCACGCGCCACCAGACCTCTACTCGCGTCTGCCTCGCGCTCTGCATTGACTTTACATGTACTTCATTCGCGCGCATGATTCTATTCTCGTTTGGTGTGAACACACCATTACAGTCTGTCTCAGGCCTAAACTGTGGTGAGAAGGACCCATAATATCAGGAGAAATGCCTTGCAACATCAATTCCCCAAGACCTCTGCAGAGCTGCCACATCAGGTCAATGGAAGATGAAAAAACATATCTTGCTTTGTATGACGATACGCCATCTCTTCAGATCCAAGAGCATAACCACTTTAATGAATTTGCTTGGCCACAGTGAATCCTACACCTATTCTTTGAACTTGAGACAGCTCTGGCAGAATCAATAATGGAAAGTGCCTCATTGGTCACAGACAGGTTCTTGTGTCATGGTTTGGGAACCTGTCTGTGGAAAAACAAGAATACATTCAATCAAATTGTAAAATGGTCCAGCAGGCTGATCGGGGAGTCACAGCTATATCCAGAATCGCTGTATATCCGACAGTTACAGAGGATGGCTGGCTCAATTTTAAACAGTGACTCCAAACCCATAGACTGAATAAAATATGGACATAGTATCCGTGACATCACCCATCTGTTTCTGAAGTGCTGTTTTGAGGCCAATCGTTGGCGGCAGCAATATTGCTGCTGTCGAGTGATTGTGATACAAAGAGGCGGGCTTTGAGCCTCCTCGCCGACAGCTACAGTGTTCCCGCCTGTCAATCAAGTCAGCTGTGCCTCTCATTGGAAGACTCGATATCAATATCTTCAAAATTGCCGCTTTAGAAATAATTCACCCCCTGTACAGTGTGTGCCGATCGAGAAATGAGCTTTCCAGACTACACTCGTCTTTTGAACCAGACTGTAAACATGTTTATTTCTGCTGTAAAGATCGTCTTTTTTGAATTAGTGTGTATGTGGTTTCCAGTACTTCCGGAGCCAGCCTCAAGCAGATCTTCAATGAACTGTAGTTATAAGCACTTCCGCATTGGACTCATTTTTAGACAGGAGGTTGCCGCTTGCTCTCACCCATTGAACCATAAATTTCAGCTCCTCCTATCGAGACAGAGGTATAAAGACCCAGCATACTCAACAACGCGATATAAAAGCAGCTTGGTCCCAGCAGCCATCAGTATCATAAACAAGTCTCAGTAATACAACATGATGCTATACTATCAAGTTCTCCACTATTTTTTGAGTATTTATGGATCTTTTTATCTTGTTTTTATTGATTTTGCTTTTATTGATGACTCATTTCCTGTTATTATTGTTTTTATTAAGGGTTGCCTCTTAAGCACTAATCACTTTGTCATGTATTGTCCTGTGCTGTTTGTTGCTGTTGATGATAAAAGGAGGCTGACTCACTGCAAACTAAATCTACCTACGGGTACGAATGAAGTCACCTTGAACCTTGGTCAGGAACTCTTATATTTTGAAGGGACAACCTGATGGTGCCGTCTTCCAGAGCGACTAGGACAACATCGATCAGCTAGTACTAAATGTACATGGTGCTGGGTCCATTCATACTGCTGTAGGGATCTAGGGACCTGCAATATCTAGGCTCCTGTAAAGATTCAGCACCCTTTGTATCAGTACAACCTACACAGAGCTCTAATCCAAACAATCCTACAAAACAACAACGGCCATTTGACTATGCATGTCAGGTGTGCGTGTTGCATCATTTCCGTTTTCCTCTTCCACTCTGTCCCACGTACAGTTAGCTCTCAGCTCTCACTCTAAATCTCTTGTAATTAACATTTTCTTACTCTTCCACTAACGTAAGTTAGTCCTCACCAAGCACTCTCTCTCTCTTTTATGTGACTAGTAAGCTCTTTAGTGGTGATTTGTACCTCGTAACTTAGCTCGTAGCTTAGCGTAGCCATTAGCCTGGTAGCACTATGGCCAGTCGTTAACGACTCCCGTCGACGCGAGTCAGAAATAACTAAGCTTAAAGGGGACCTATCACGCTTTTTTCATCAATATATATTGGTCTAAGAGGTCCCCAAAATATGTCTTTAAAGTTTATGCTCAAAAAAACACTTTGAAATCAGATTTTGGCATGCCTGAAAAGTCATCTTCTTCATTCATCATCAGAACACTCTGTTTTCTCTCTGACCACGCCCCCTCCGGAAGTGGATGTGCCTCGGCTGTCCAGCACGTTGATCTAATGTTTACATGTTGGCTGAATATACACGGCTGCTCAGAGATCGCGTTACTTCAACCCTCTGAATCTGATCCTGACGGAGAGGCGCCTGCAGCAGGACCTTTCTGAACGATTGGTCACAGATTTTGTGTTTCTTGTTGTTTTATTTATCAGTATGTAGACGTGTGTCTTGGTACACAGCTACGAACATGTAGCTATGTGGCTATGCTAACTAGCGCTAGCACTTATCCATGATAAATAAAAATCATCCACTAGATCTTCAAATCTGCAGACGTGGGGAGTAAAACCGACCTCTGCCAGAAAGGCAGCAGGACCTTTTATGAAGTATTGGTCACAGATTTAGTGTTTCTTGTTGTTTTATTTGTCAGTATGTCGACGTGTGTCTTGGTACACAGCTACAGCTACAGCTACAGCTATGAACATATAGCTATGTGGCTATGCTAACTAGCGCTAGCACTTATCCATGACAAATAAAAATCATCCACTATATCTTCAAATCTGCAGACGTGGGGAGTAAAACCGACCTTTGTGTTTATTAAGACAGCCTACAACTAGCATGCCTCCCTCCTAAGCTCCTTGTTAGCACACATTTGTGCAGGGAATGAAAAACAGAGGAGGGATTCAGTATTATTTTATACAGTCTATGGGCTGAACAAGCTCCGAGCTCTGACTCTGTGACAGACCGGATATTGTTGTTACGTAACAAAAACACTGAAGTCTGAAACGGCTCGTTTCACACACATTTACAGAAAGGTGGAGAAATCAGAACAGGGGCAGAATGGATTTTTTTCATTCTCGGGGGGTTTGTAGACATGCCAGGGAAAAATATTTCAGGTAGAGAACCATTAAAAAGTCAATTTTGCATGATATGTCACCTTTAATGTGGGATGGGTGTGTGCTTTAGCTACAACCATGTCTGTTTTGGGGCAAACCTGGTCTGATTAGCCGAGATGGCATTCATCCTACTTCGGATGGTGCCGTCCGTTTAACGAGAAACATGGCAGATTTTATTAGTTTAGAAAAGTGACAACCCAGAGTGCAGACCAGGAAGCAGAGCTGCAGTCCTACACGCTCCTCTGCGCTTCCTTTGGGGCCGTCTCCCAGCCACTGTTTATATCACATAGAGACTGTGTCTGTCCCCCGACTGAGACCCTTCTTGTTAAACAATCCAAACATCAAAGGAGTAAATAAAAAAAATCGCATTAAAATTAGAACCTCGAATGCAGCTGAACAGAATAATATTAAAATTAAATGAGGTTTATTGAATGTTAGATCACTGTCTGCTAAAGCTGTTTTAATAAACGAGATTATATCAGATAATCTCTTTGATATATTCTCACTAACTGAAACCTGGCTGGGTGAGAATGAATACCTTAGTTTAAATGAAGCCACTCCTCCTAGTCACATTAATGCTCAAAACCCTCGAGTAACTGGCCGAGGTGGTGGAGTGGCAGCTATTTTCAATTCTAGTTTTCAGATTAACCCTAGACCCAAACTGGGCTGTTGCTCCTTTGAAGGCCTAGTTCTCAGCTTTCCCAATCCAGTTTCTAAAACAGTGCGACCAATCTTATTCGTTATAATTTACCGCCCTCCTGGCCCGTACTCTGAATTTGTAACTGAATTTTCAGAGTTTTTATCTAATTTAGTCCTCAGCTCAGATCAAATAGTCATAGTAGGTGACTTTAATATTCATGTAGACGTTGATAATGACAGCGTTAGCATTGTGTTTATGTCCCTGCTGGACTCAATTGGCTTCTCACAGGTTGTTAACAAACCTACTCACCGTTTCAATCACACCCTCGATCTTGTTCTGGCTTATGGTCTTGAAATTGAGGACTTATTAGTCTTCCCACAAAATCCGCTTTTATCTGATCACTGTTTAGTAACGTTTGATTTTCTCCTAGTAGGTTCTACTCAAGGTAATAAAAACGTGATAACCAGGAATTTGTCTGATAGTGCCGTAGCTAAGTTCAAAGAGGCTATCCCTGCTGCGTTAAACTCAGTATTTAGTCCAACCTTAGCTCAAAGCTTGTATACTAGCTCCAGTTCCTCTCAGCTAGATCAGTTTGTAGATGATACTACAGGTTCTCTGCAGGTTACCCTAGACCTAATCGCTCCTCTTAAACAGAAGACTATTAGACGACAGAGGCTAGCTCCGTGGTATAATGCTCAAACCTGTGAACTAAAACAAAACTCTAGAAAACTAGAAAGATCAGAATCAGAATCAGAATCAGAATCAGCTTTATTCGCCAAGTATGCTTGAACACACAAGGAATTTGACTTTGGTAAACTGTGCTCTCTTTGTACAGGGCATAAGAATAGGAATAAGAATAAGAACTACAATAAAAAATAAAATGAAAATATAATAACAATAACCTTAGCTATAAATACAAAGAAACAACAAATAGCTTGACTAATATGTACAGGCTAAAATAATATGATAAAGTGCAGTGGTGAGTTGCAGAGGTAGTTTTACATTATAAAATAGAAGTTAAATAGTACAAAAAATAGAAATATGGAATTCTGCTTGAGAATTGTTGCATTGTATATCTACATGTATATTTACAGAGAGTATTTATCTGACAGGTGTGACACTGTTATGGTTTAGTGTTCATCAGAGTGACAGCCTGGGGGAAGAAACTGTTCTTATGGCGGGTTGTTTTGGCGCACAGTGATCTGTAGCGCCTGCCGGAGGGGAGGAGTTTGAAGAATTTGTGTCCAGGGTGTGAGGGGTCAGCGGTAATGCTCCCTGCCCGTTTCCTGGCCCGGGACCGGTACAAGTCCTGGATGGGGGGCAGGTCGACACCGATGATTTTTTCTGCAGTCCTTATAGTCCGTTGCAGTCTGTGTTTGTCTAGTTTGGTTGCAGAGCCAAACCAGACAGTGATGGAGGTACACAGAACAGACTGGATGATGGAGGTGTAGAACATGATCAGCAGCTCCTGGGGCAGGTTGAACTTCCTGAGCTGACGCAGGAAGTACATCCTCTGCTGGGCCTTTTTTCTGATTGTGTCTATGTGGGAGGTCCACCTCAGGTCCCGGGAAAAGATTATGGCGCTCCAATAAAACAACTGAAACCTGCTCACTTTGGAAGGATAGTCTTAATAAATATAGGAAGGCCCTGCAGCATGCTCGAGCTGCCTATTACTCCTCTCTAATAGAAGAGAATAAAAACAACTCTAGGTTCCTCTTCAGCACTGTGGCCAGGCTGACAGACAGTCATAGCTCCACTGAGCCATGTATTCCTTTAGCCCTCAGCAGCGATGACTTTATGAGCTTCTTTAATGATAAAATCTTAAAGATTAGAGATCAAATTAGTAACCTCTTACCTTTAACTAGTGTAGGACCCTTTACCAACAGCGGGATCATTGAAACGGCGTTAAAGCCAGATGTATACCTAGACTGTTTTTCACCCATTGACCTTCCTGAACTGGTTTCAACAGTTTCTTCAGCTAAACCATCGACCTGTCTTTTAGACCCAATCCCAACTAAAAGAAGTCATTCCATTAGTTATCAGTTCTTTACTCAGTATGATTAATATGTCTTTACTGACAGGCTATGTACCTCAATCATTTAAAGTAGCTGTAATGAAACCTCTCCTTAAAAAGCCCACTCTTGATTCAGGCTCCTTATCTAAGTATAGACCGATATCTAACCTCTCCTTTATCTCTAAAATCCTGGAGAAAGTGGTGTCAGTTCAGCTCTGGGACTTTCTTAAGAACAACAGTTTGTTTGAGGACTTTCAGTCGGGGTTTAGAGCCCACCATAGCACAGAGACTGCACTGTTAAAAGTAACCAATGATCTACTAATGGCCTCAGTCAGTGGTCTTCTTTCCGTACTTGTTTTATTAGATCTTAGCGCTGCATTCGATACGATTGACCATCAAATCCTGTTACAGAGATTAGAGCGACTAATCGTCATTACAGGAACTGCTTTAGCTTGGTTTAAATCGTCCCTAACAGATCGGTCTCAGTTCACGTTAATGAAAAGTCCTCAGTGCAGACCAGGGTTAGTCAGGGAGTTCCACAAGGATCAGTGCTAGGACCAATTCTTTTCACCTTATATATGCTTCCTCTAGGTAACATCATGAGGAAGCACTGAATTAGTTTTCATTGTTATGCTGATGACACTCAGCTCTATCTATCAGTGAAGCCAGAAGAAACCAATCAGTTATCTAAATTAGAAGCTTGTCTTAAAGACATAAAGACCTGGATGACCAGAAATGTCTTACTGCTAAACTCAGAAAAACCTGAAGTGACTGTTATTGGCCCCAAACACCTCAGAGAGACTTTTTCTAATAATATAAGTACCTTAGACGGCATTAGTCTGGCATCCAGCACCTCGGCTAGGAATCTAGGAGTCCTATTTGATCAAGATTTATCCCTTAACTCCCAAATTCAGCAAATCTCAAGGTCAGCCTATTTTCACTTGCGCAATATTTCTAAAATTAGACACTTCCTATTTCAGAGCGACGCAGAAAAACTAGTCCATGCATTTGTTACCTCCAGGTTAGATTACTGTAACTCCCTCTTATCAGGCTGCCCCAATAAGTCTCTAAAGATTCTTCAGCTAGTTCAAAACGCTGCAGCTCGAGTATTGACTAAAACTAGGAAGAGGGAGCACATTTCTCCAGTGTTAGCTTCTCTACACTGACTCCCAATAAAATATAGACTAGAATTTAAAATCCTTCTTTTAACCTACAAAGCCCTTAAAAATCAGGCACCCTCGTATCTTAAAGAGCTCATAGTGCCCTATTACCCCTCTAGAACTCTACACTCCCAACATGCAGGCTTGCTAGTTGTACCTAAAATCTCTAAAAGTAGTATGGAAGGTAGAACCTTCAGTTATCAGGCCCCTCTCCTTTGGAATCATCTACCAGTCAGGGTCCGGGAGGCAGACACCCTCTCCACTTTTAAGAGTAGACTTAAAACTTTCCTTTTTGATAAAGCTTATAGTTAGAGCTGGATCAGGCTTGGACCAGCTCTTAGTAATGCTGCTATAGGCTTAGACTGCCGGGGGAACTGGCGCACTGACACACTGGGATCCTAGCTCACCCCCTTCCCCCCAACCCCCCCATCACTTACTTTAACTCTCCCTGAGTTAGTCCCATTAAAGTTCCTAACCATAGACCTTTCTGGAGTCCCTGAGCTCCTCCTGCTGTGGACTTTCCAGACTCCAGCTGATTAGGGCTGGGTATCGTTCAAAAATTTTCGATACCGGTACCGATACCGATACCTTCATTTCGATACCGGTTCCTTAACGATACTTTTTTCGATACCAACTCTATAAAATTAATTGTAACAAAAAGAAAAACACACTACACATTATCAACAAATATTGCGTTTTATTTTTCAGCTTTGTTATTGTTCAACTCAAAGCAGTTTTTTAACATAAAATATAAATAATAAATAATTTTCAGTGCAACAGAACAAAAAAACAGTTGCAAACAAGTCAGTCTATTGCTCACTGCTGCATACTAAGGCTTCACTTAGCAGTTTTTCTTAAGGAAAATCAACATGTCTGCTTTCTCAGGTAACAGACAAGCCCGCTCCTGGCTGATGGTGTCCCCAGCAGTAGAAAATGTACGCTCTGAGGGTGTGGATGATGCTTGCACACAGAGATACCTGGTTGCCAAGTTTGATAGCATTGGCAGAGTGTCCCTCACATTCCACCACCAGGTTACTGGATTCACTGAGGTTAGGGTAGATGGCAGACCTCTGTACTCCTGTATCTCCCCCTGAACCTTCTCTGCAGTGCTGAGAGTGTTCTCTTGTCTTATTTCAACTGCCATGTCCTCGTCAGCAAACAGCTCCTCAAGGGCAGAGAGCTTTGGCTTCTTCTGGAAACAAAAATGACAAGGAAAAAAAAGAGAGAAAAAAGACAATCAAGGTTAGTGCCAACAGGTAAATTTTCTTCTGAAAATGAAATAGGGGGAAAAAACAGGATATCTTTATATATTTTTACCATTGTTGCTCCTGCAGCTGTACAGTCTTCATCAGACAAGTCGTCAACATGGTCACCAGCAGTCTCTTCAAGGTTCTGCTCCATCTGCTGGGCCTGGGTCATTACACCTTTATTCTGTATTCAATAGATTATGGGAGTCATATACACTGATCTACAATGGAAGAGGAAAAAAAATATTACCAATAACAATAAACACCTTTTGTGAGATCCTACTCATCAGCTCCTCCTCTAGTCTGGTCCACACTCCATCGGCCACTTTCATCTTGAATCTTGGGTCTAAGGCTGTGCCCTCCTCCAAGAACTGCCTGATGCTCTCATCCTGCATGACAAAAACATGGTATAGTAGTCATGTCTCGGAGTATACCTAATGAAAACAACTGAGAAATTGGGATTATGCTACACACTTGATATCTTTTTGAGAGGTTATCCCAGATCGTTTCCTTTATGGACTGTATAAAGGAGGAGTCCTCATCAGTAACTGTGAAGTGGTGCTGGAGTTTCCCCAAGATGGGTAGAATCTGACCCAGAGTTGGACTCCTTTCACTGGAGATGCAGATGGTTGAAGTATAGAGGATCTTCATAACTCCGACAAACTGTTCTGCTTTTCTGTAATCCTCATCAGAAAGCCTCTCCAGTCTGAAAAAATATACACATTTTATATGTTTTATTAGCTAGGCTACAGCCTTTTGAGCACATTAGTTCACATTGATAATGGAATAAGGTAATATCAATGTCCATCCTTATCTACAATACCTGTCTTTCTCCATTGATTTTTTTAACCGAGGGTCCATGGAGGCTGCCTGGATGGCAGGGAACTGCTCCAGAAATCGCTCCACCATCAGGAACAGGCTGTTCCACCTGTTCTTCACATCCAGAATGACAGCATGTTCTGGAAGACCTAGAGAGAGACAGTGTGTGTGTGGTTGTCAAACTGGTTGTGTATTTGTAGTAATAGTTCAATAACTGATTTAGCCATGGAAATTTTGCTCTAAGTTTAGTCTATTTTGATTTCCACTTACCAAGAAGACGCTGCTTCTCTTTTAGGACAGGTTTAGCCAAGCTAGACCTCTTTAACCACACCACCATAGCTCTGATTCTTCCTGCCCACCTTGAGACTGTAGGTATAGTGTACAACTTTTGAGCAGCAATGTTTAGAGTATGAGCAAAGCAGCCAATTTTTCTAATGCTCATCTTTTTCACTGCTACATCCATATTAGCTGCATTGTCTACGGTAATGGCAACAACTTTTTCCTTTATCTTGAATTCATCAAGAATATCCCCTATCTCCTCAGCTATTACAGGCCCTGTCTGTGATGTGTAGACTGCCCTGGTATGCAGGATTTTCTCCTTCATGGCACCCTCTCTCACATAGTGGACTGAAACAGTCAGGTAGTGGTCCTGTGCCACACTGGTCCAGCCATCCGCAGTCACAGCCACATCCCTGACGTCTTGCAATTCTCTCTTGACATTTCCCTTCTCTACTGCATACCATGCAGGTATGAGTGTATTTGACAGCATGTCTCTGCTGGGGGGCTGATATCTGGGGTTTAGGGCTCTTATCATCTCCCTAATTGACATTGGAACACAAAACATCAACAATAGCATGGTTGTATTAATATTACTTACTGTAAAAGTCAAAACACATATCTAAGCTGAGAGATAACCTTGGCTAAACTGGTCAACAATACCCTTTACAGCTTACTTACCTCCACCATGGAGCCTCCACTGTGGAAAAAGGCAGCAAACCTTTGACAACAAAGTTTGTGACTGCCCTGTGGCACTCAACTTGCTTTTCTTTAGTCATTTTTCCTTTTTCTGCCAGTGTGAAGGGATTCACGCTGACTGCCCGTGTCGTCCTCTGATCAAGGTGGACATGATCAGGGGCTACTGTGAGGAGAAGATAAACATAACAGTGAAAGTTAGATGAGCTGTTTAACCAGCCGACCCAATAGATAACCACATTTTAACACGCTAATATCAGTTACAGTCATTCATTAGTTAGCTTTCGATGTAGCTAGCTATATAGCCATAAACTAAAGCTAAGCTACACAATAATACCTTCAGTTAACGATATATGGTTCACATGTTAAGTCACCGCGGTGCATCTATTAAGTTGCAGTAACGTTAACTTAAGTAAACAAACATAAAGTTAGCCGAATTTTGCTAAACGTAAAATTACCTTTTGAAATCCCTGATGAAGCGGGGTCCGGTGGTGCAGATGACGTCGAAGGTGGCCACTTTGGCTCTGCAACGTCCACAGAGGATGAGGGATGCGGTCCGCTCTTGTCAAACACGGAGCAACTTTCTGCTCTTAAATTTATCCCGTGCACCATCAGATGTTTCAGCAAATTGGTCGTGTTGCCGGCCTTAGCAGCGATGTCCTTTTTGCAGATATTGCATCGTGCAGCATTTGCATCAATTTTGATGAAATGGAGCCACGCTTTTGATCTCGGCATTTTCGTTACACGCTGTAGTTCACAACACAGATACACATGACGTGAACCCTGTCTGTGGGCGTAACCAAATACGCATTCCCTGCATGCCTCAACCACGTGTAACGTTACAGCCAATCACCGGCAGCATTATCAGATCTTGATCCTGTGATTAACTCTTTAGGTACCGAAACCTGGTACCGAAAAACAAGTCATGTTTCGATACCCTGAGGTACCGAAGCATTTCGGTCGGTGCCAAAAAAGAACCGAAGTTCGGTACCCAGCCCTACAGCTGATACGGACATACTGGACTCCAGCAGCAACAGCTTCTACGACTCGTATCATCACTATCACCTCTCTCTCTTACTCCCCTCTATCTGTCTTTCCAGACCCAACTCGGTCGAGGCATGATGTCTGTCTAACATGAGTCTGGTTCTGCTCGAAGTTTCTGCCTGTTAAAAGGAAGTTTGTCCTCTCCACTGTAACTAGCTAAATACTGTGAGGTGCAATGCTCATGGTGGATTAAGGTGGGGTCAGACTGAGTCTTATCCTGTCTTGGTGTTGGGTCTCTGTTCATAATTTGACATAGAGTGGTCTAGACCTGCTATGTTTGTAAAAGAGTCTTGAGATAACGTTTGTTGTGATTTAGCGCTATACAAATAAAGATTGATTGATTGATTGATTGATTGATTGATTGATTGATTGATTGATTGATTGATTTAAAAGTCCTGCACAGGAGTTACCTAGCTACTACAAGTGGAAACAATCTGAACCTGCTAACTTGGGGTCACCCAACTCAAATGATTAATTCTCCGATAGTCAACCAAAATCTTCATGTAGTGATCTCCTTTGGGTCATTGCTCGTAAAACAAACTCCAGGGACCAGCACATCCCTGGTTTGTCAGGATGGGTGCCCTTCACTACCTTCTCTCCTCGATGCCTTACAACAATCAGGTTTTATCCAATGATCAATGCTCCCATTAATGATTTGAGCACCATTCAAGAATGCCTGGTAGCCAAGCTGCATCCTCGAGACAAGGAGACTCAAACAGAGAGAATCAATGTTTAAAAGAATGAAGAACTTCTCCTCTTGTCTCTCCTCTCTCCCACTTGCACACTCTACACCTCTCCTGATGCCTTCACTGATTGTCAACACTATAGGAATTAAGAACATCTACACTGTACACGTTGAACAAACAGTAGAGCTGTTACAGTATTATATATGTGTTATAACTTTTCTCCTGATATCGTATCACCAGTACAACTGGATAATGTTAGCATGACAGTTGTGAGTACTAACAGCAGCCATGTTTATTTGTGTTTTTAACTTTCTCTATGAGAATGTTTTGGTGAGGACCAGTTTGGAATCAGTCACCATCATATGGTTGCAAATCAGCGGCGCTCGTGCATGTGAGCGGGGGGGGCGTTGTTTTGGAGGAGCTCCGAGGGAGGGGGGGAGGGGTTAGACGGAGTCCTGAGGAAATGCTACATTCAAATTCATACTAGTTTTCCAAGACTACCAACCTTAGCTTTAAGAAGCGAGTGCATCTTCAGAGACCATCAGAATATGTTGGAGGAGTGTGACGAATGGCTCATCAGCCTATTCCGACTGCCAAGGCATGTCTTATTCTGATTGATTTGCACTTGTTCATTACAAAAACAGCCAATTGCAAATATTGACTATCATTGGTGGTTGAATATCATCACTTTCACCCTGTAACTAGCTAAATACTGTGAGGTGCAATGCTCATGGTGGGTTAAGGAGGGGTAAGACTGAGTCTTAACCTGTCTTGGTGTTGGGTCTCTGTTCATAATTTGACATAGAGTGGTCTAGATCATAGACTGTATAAATAATGGAAATAGTATTCGCGACGTCACCCATCTGTTCCTGAGCGCTGTTTTGAAACCAATTGTCGGCGGCAGCCATATTAGTAATTCTGAACTCAACCAGTCAGCTATTCTGATTCACTAATATACGCAAGGGGGTCAGACATAATTGTCTGGTACGCATGTGTCATGAATCCGACGGTGATTTGCGTAAGCAGTTATTTTGTTTTAGTGATCATTCACTAATGACGCGTGCGTACCAGCCAGTTTTGTTCTGACCACTTTGCATATATTAGTGAATCAGAATAATTCTAAATTGACAGGCATGTGCCTGCAACCGGCAATCAGCATTCTACCACGCCCCAATTCATCCATATAAGGACATCTGTTTGGTGCATTAAGTCAAGAGGGGTAGAGGTGATTGTTGTGGAGGTTGAGGCAAGACAACCAGCACTTCCCCGAAGCATGTCAGCAGGAGTCACCATGACAAAAAAAATGAAGCTGGGGTTTCTTACTGAGGATGTTAATGCTGTGTGTCTTGAGGTTCCCACTGTGGCTCAGGTTAAGAAAAAATGGTTTGATATTAAAGTGGACACATGAAGAAAATCTAGCTGAACAGAAAAGAAGGAAGGAAACTGGAGGACAAGGACCACCTGATCTGACAGCTCAGGATTAGAGAAAGCCTGCGATTATTGGAGACACCTGCATATCAGGAAAATGTTCCCTAAATGAGGGATAAAGTGATGATATTCTACCGTCGCCTAATGGTCATTCATTTATTTTAATGAACACAGCATGCCAGAATTATCTTTCACACTGCTCGTATACTATGCATTCACCAAGTTGTATTTGCGTGGATTCATGCTTCTCAATTTTGGCAGAAAGATGTTTCCAGTCTCTAATTCCGTTGACCCATGCGTTATTGTAGTAAGGGGCATTTCAGTTGGCAAAAAGCCTGCGAGGCTCACAGTAACAGCAGTCTAATTTGGGGGAATAGCACATCCAGCTGCGGGGAAGCTTCATCCCAACTTTAGTGGTAGAGGTGTAATAGGTATCAGAAAAACACAGATTGTCTTTATCAGTGGGAAATGGACCTTTGGGTCTGCATGGGCCCATCTTAAGGATGTATCTTTTAATGTTGGCGTCCTGGATGTTTTCAGAAAAATTGACCCGATCAGTCTGAAAACCGTCCAGAGAAGGGTTTTCGTCCGCCGTGGTCTAAGTGTCACCTGCAGCGTGAGGAGGAGACCTGCTGCCTTCATTTCAAGTGTCCAGCGCGAGTGAGGAGAGGGGCTGCTGGTCAACTACTAGGTCTGGCTCTACCCTGGAGAAGGTAGCAACTGCTGAGTCCGTAACATCACCGCTATACAGCCGATGGAAAAAGAAGGGGATATAAGCTAGGTGGCTGGGCTACTACAATAACAATATCAGCAGTTTACAACTAACTCACATTGTTTAGACTGTAGTGTAATGATTGTTAGATTGCTACCTGTAAATCTTGCTCCCTGACTGTGCTGCCAGTATTGACAGTTTTTATTCCATGGTTTAGAAACACCGGAAACCACATAGACATGAATGGGAAAAGGAGGATCTTTGCAGCATTAATAAACATGTTTACAGCTTGGTTCAAAAAACGGCTTGGCCCTATGAAGCTTTTTTTTTTTCTAACACGACGATTCAGAAGATATTAAGATTACCTGTTTTTTCCCAAATAAGGACGTGACTGCCTTGACGCCCGGACGGGAACACAAAGCTGTTGGCTAGGAGGCTCAAACTCCGCCCCTTTACGTCACACTCTGCCTGGTTGAGTTCCGCATTTCCAATATGGCTGCCACCGTCAATTGGCTTACAAACAGCGCTCAGGAACAGATGGGTGACGTCACGGATACTACGTCCATATTTTATACAGTCTGTGCCAGATGCAAAGACGGACCCTCACGATCAAAGAAAAGTTGATCCATCGTGCTTGAATGAAAGAGTTCAAAGGTTATACCTGTTCTGTCCACGTGAGCGTAAAGAAGGAGCTGGATCAAGATGTCCTCTGTTGCTCTTCTCTGGGTTGTTTTCCAGGTTTTAAAGCTGCACATGGTCCAAGCTGCTGTTCCAGGACGCTGTGCTGCTCGGCTCTTCGTCTTTGGTTCATTGGACATTGGTCCTTAGTAAATCTCTTTTTTGTTTTATTCTGCCGTCTTCATCATCTGTCCCGAATTCCGAGTCCATCCCTATCAGGAAAGGTTGTCTCTGTCCCCACATCAGATGGTCCGTCAGTCTTCATGTCCAAGGGTTCTCTCCTCTCCGTCTTCTTGTTTAAGGTTTCTGTCCATCTTCATCCTGAAGTCCATCTTCACGTTGGTCCCGTCCGTCTTCCTGTCAAAGGGTCCTGTCCACATCCATACCAATGAATCAAGTCTATGCTTGTGTCCGAGTGTCCTGTCTGTCTCCATGATGAAGCATCCTGTCCATCTTCAATGAGTCCTCTTCATCTGTTTATTGGAGGGTCCTGTCTGCCAGTGTCAAGTAGTCTTCCTCTGTCTTCTTGCACAAGGTGTCAACTGCCCTGCCAGACGCAAGAGCTACATGAGGCCTTGTCTGTCCTGCCAGACGCAAAGACCGACGCTCACGATCAAAGAAAAGTGTCGACAGCCCTGCCAGACGCAAGGCTCTACCCGAGGCATCACCGATCCCGCCAGACACAGAGACGACCCCAGGATCCAAGAATCGATCCATCCAAGAGTCGATCCATCATGCATAAGTCAAAGTTTGTCCAGAAAAGCCCTGGTGCAAGACACTACCAGGGACGTGACAGCCCTGCCAGACACAAAGGCCACCTGGGGCTTTGCTTGCCCTTTCAGATGCAAAGGCAAGTCTTAGGATTTAGAAAAGAGTCTCTTTAAAGTCCCTGCTGTAACTAAAGTTCAGGTCTGCCAGTGGGAACTACTGATCCTCCAAGAGGTGTAGTCGCAGCATCCATCCTGACCCCAGATGTGGATTATGACCCCATGAGAACTCTCAGCTTTTCTCTTTAAGAGTCAGTCTGAGTCATTCTCATGGAACCACCTGTGCCTCTTGGAAGCTGGCCCGTCTCCCTCATCATCACTGTCTTCCCTGCCCCGTCTTCTGGAGCTGCTGGAGCCTTCAGATGAGGAAAACACCTGGTCCTCGTACTCTTTAGAGCTGCTGGAGGATTCCATGCTCTCAAAAGGATGCTCGATCTCCTCCCAGGAGTCAGAGTAAGTGGAAGAGTCCTCGTACTCCTCAGAGCCGCTAGAGGACTCCATGCTCTTAAAAGGATGCTCAATCTCAGGTGGGATCTCCTTCCTTGCTTCAGAGAAAGAAGTCCTCCTCTGATGGAGGGTAGCAATGCCTGTGCATGTTTAACAGACTGTCCCGGAAAGGAGTGACGACTCAAGGGTCCACGCCAAAGTAAGGGGAAGCAGGATCATTGAGAGGGTCAGAAGGATCAGGGAGCTCTTTCTCATCCTCAACACCCCCCACAACCTCAAACTCCTCTATCGTCTCCCAGGAACTGCTGTTTGGATCCTCTTGCACTGCAAATGCATGATCCTTCACAGCATCCAGCATATCAGTGACTCTTTCGAGGTGAGAGAAAAATGCAGGATCAGCCGGGTTCAGCATGAATGAAGGTCCAGTTATATGAAACTCTGTAGGGATCTCAGGATATCAGTTGTACATACCAAAAGGAATGATCAGACTCATCATCTGAACCTTCAGAATTTGCATCATATGAACCTTCAGAAGCAGGATAAAAGTCATCTGAAGGTTCAGACTCGGCATCGGTTGGAGGTGCAGCTGGAGGTGCAGCTGAAGTAGCGGGCGGAAGAGCAGGAGAAGAGGGACTTTGTTCCCTCTCAGGCTCTCCTCCATGAGGTTCGACCTCTAGAAGCCTGTGGACGTCATCAGGTCTAATGACAACCAGCTCTTCTTCCTCCTCCAGGTGGGCAGGGAAGGCGGCGTGAGTGGGAAGACTCTAAGCAGATGAGCGCTGAAAGAGGGCAGCTGAGGAGGATAAAGTTTGAAGAAAGTCAGTCTGCACATTAAACACTTCTTCAGGAGGCTGACGTGTGCTGGGAAATCATGTTGGTGATACATCCTTCAGGCATATTCTAACATTTCTACACTGACTGTTCTGCAACAAAGGTTACAACAGATATAGTGCTACCACAACTTTAATGATAATATCAAATGTTCAGTAATTCTGTTAACTTTCATACATTAAGACAGGATGACTGATTTTATGATGCTCATTGTATGAGGGAGGAATGAGTGAGTTTAGTGCAGGAACACATCACATGAAATGTATTTTTTTCCTGTTTTTGCTGCTGAAAACATTTCATTTCTCAAAACTGCAAAGTCGTTGCAAAAAGTAATCCTGTCACGTTACATGCTACATCATTTAAATCAACTTAAGGCTACATTAAGACTGCACATGACTTTTAGAAAGGAACAAATCATGCAATCTCTCACAGGGCTGTTGGCCCTTTAAAGTTAGCAAAGTGTTCATGTCACTGTTGAAAATTTGATTGATATTAAATTAGGATAAATTGATTTCTTTAAACAAAAACTAACATTGTTTTCAAATCTCTTCAGAGCTAGAAACATATTCCACACATGTCCCGCGAAATTCAACTCATTCTGATCAATTTTGATAATTTTACACTGAGAAAACATTGAGTATCGATAAATCTCAGTTTTCCTTTTAGAACACTCAATATGAAATATTATTAACCGTCAATACTTTCACAATCTGCAACAAATTAACCATATTAACAATATTTAACAATATTTGTAATGAAACACAAGTTTTAGTATGAAAACGTATTATTATATTGATATTAAATATCAAAATGTCTTACCGAGACCCTCTTTGGCATTGAATTTCACCCCTCTCTCTTATACAAAGAAATAATATTTACATCAAAATTGTGTGGCTAGCTTAAGCACACATATGTTCCCTGGACTAGATTAAACTATGTCCATTACCCAAACATTGGACTCCAACTCTCTGTTAATCTCGGCACTGAAGTCAGGTACACTTAAAGAAATAATTTGTTGGGTGAACGTATAAAATGATGGAAAGAATTTCCACCTAATTAAAATGTTTACATGAAGCGAGACACAATTTTGTTGAACCAACCAATTGTAAATATGTTGAGTGAACATAAAGTATTGACGTTACCATTTTTTATGTGCAATGTTTGGGTCCAACTTAATTTTGAATGGTCCACTAATGAAACACTAATTAATCATTCTGACTGAACAAAACTAAAGTAAGTCCAATCCATCCATTATCTTGACCGCTTATCCCGTTCAGGGTTACGGGGAGCTGACTTTGGGCGGAAGGCAGACAACTATTCTTGCACACACACCTACGGGCAATTTAGAGAGACCAATGAACCTGGTGAGCATGTTTTTGGACTGTGCGAGGAAGCCAGAGTACCCAAAGAGAACCCATGCATGAACAAAGAGAACATGAAAACTCCACACAGAAAGGTATGGAGTCAATAAAGTGCCAAAATCTGTGCGCGCAAATCTGTTATCAGCGCTCATTAGGACCACTCTCTGCACACTCGCGGGCTCTCTGTACACGCTCGCTGTCACTCTCTGCGCGCTCGCGGTCTCTGAGTTCACGTTCGCTGTAACTTTCTGAGCCTCCTACGCGCTCGGCTTGCTGAATTTACCAATACTTATGATACTTTATGATGTTAATTATGCTACTTCCAAAAAGAGGAAAGTTGACTCTGAATGTAGCGTTTTTAATCAAGAGTGGACAAATAAGTACTGTGTCACAAGTGTCGGTTCAAAGGCAGTTTGCTTGATATGCCCAGAGAGTATCACAGTGTTCAAGGAATACAACAGTAAGAGACACTTTTCAACTAAGCATGCTAACTATGCCTCAAACTTGTCATTGAGGGAGAGAGAAGAAAAAGCCGTGAAATTATCTTCCAATTTAATTGCCAGGCAGAATAGCCACAAGCTTGCGAAGCAGAGCAAGCCGTTCACTGACGGGGAATTTTTGAAAGACTGTATGGTAGAGGTGGCTAGCATACTGTGCCCGGACAACAACTGGTCTGAATATTAATATTTTGTTAATCTGTTGTGAAATGGAGAATCAATAAAGGACACACTTTGTGCTGTCAAAAGGAAAAAGTGTCTTCTTCATCCAGATTTATAACTACATGTTTCATTAATGACCTTTCTTAGTGCAGATCATGGTGCATATCATACAATTGGCAGATATTGGCTAATTTAAAAGATGATTCTGAGTTCAAGGGGACTGAGTTTTATTTTGATTGTAACCTCAGAGAACACCAGATTACAGTTGAATACATCTTTGATGATGCTACATACTTCAGTCATGACTGCATGACTGTCGCTTTTGGCCAGGAGAAGATCACATCAGGTGGTGTCCAACCTTCACTGGGCGTTTCCACCCTAAACCACAACGCCCTCCAGTTGGCGGGTCCGGCAGTGATGGCCAGTTACTGCCCATTTTCTCCTGGCCCCCAGCTCAACTCCTCCCTCCTATTCCAGAGCCAACAAGATGCTCTGTTCCGCTGCCTCCCCCAACCTATGGACAGCTGTCTTCCTATCCCTTCCTGCTACTCCCAGCACTGCAAGTGTCTTCCACACAGACTGTGCCGGGAAACCCCTGCACCCGACCTCAACTGGGAATAGGCAGGCCTGCCATCCCTTGTTCCTGCACTGCTGGACAAGGTCCTGGTACTTGGAGGCCTTCCTGTCACACGCCTCCTCGCAACCATCTTCCCAAGGGACCGTCAGTTCGATCAGGATGATCTTTGTTGACTCCTCTGACCATAAGACCAAGCGGGGCCTCAGCGATGTTTGAACAAACTGGGGGAAGACTAGTCTTCTTCCCAGGTCCACTCTCATCTTCCATGATTGTGCTGCTTGGAAAAGGCCCTTCTTGGTCTTCTTGGGGGCTGGTGGTTTCTGCCCTTCCCTGATGAACTGCATGGATGGTGTAGGTCTCTCGTTGGTCTGCTGCTTTCTCAGTCTCTCCCGCTCCAAGATGTCGGCCAGTGCACAGGGGACCTTGTCGTGATGCCATCTGTATCTTCCCTGGATAAGAGCAGTCTTGCATCCCACCAGTACGTGGTACGTGCGCAATGGTTCCTCTCCCTCCACATAGCCTGCACAGTGGGTCCTCTCTCAATCCCCATCTGTGGAGGTTTGTTGGTGATGGAAGGGTGTCGTACACTGCATGGAGCAGGAGTGAGATGCAAAAGGGCTCGAGCCTCTAACGTTCAGGGCAAGTGATCTTCCGTTTTGCCAGGTCCCATTTTGTGCAGGCTCCTTGTGATACAAGTTCCACTGCCCTAGACCTCCTCTCCTCTTCCAGGTCCCGGACCTTGGCTGCCTTGGGTCTGCTTTACCCCACTGCTGGAAATGGGTGGATCCGAGTCCTTGCCTCCCTATGCATGGGTTCCCGATGATGTCCTTCAGCTTCAGTGCACTTACTGCTTGTGCCATTGATTTGTCAGCTGCCCATTTGCATCCTGATCTCGTTGTGACACCCACATTTGACCTTTTCATCGTTGGAATCTTGGTACATCATGGCGACCCTGCACTTAGCCACCTTGAACTCTTCAACCACTGTTGATAGGGGTAGTTGTAACAGGCCAGACCTGATGTATAGCCCTACTGACGTGAAGCTTGGCGGGATTCTGAGCCACTTGCGAAGATGTTTGTTCACTCGCTTCTCGACTCCTTCCATCGCTGTCATGGGCACGTCATAGATTGTCAGTAGCCACATCAGTCTTGGTAGCAGACCGTGCTGGAAGAGCCAGGCCGTGTACTTTCCTGGTAATCCTGACCTCTCGATCTTTCTCAGCCATTCGTCTGCCTGTTTCTCAGTCCTGGAAACGTTGCTCCTGTGAGATGCGTCATACCACTTCCCTAGGCACTTTATTGGGTTTTCCTCAATTGATGGTATAGCCTCCCCCTGAACTTGTAGCTGGAACTTGCTTGTCACTCTTCCATTTCTGATCACCATGCTCCTTGATTTCCTTGGCTTGAACTGCATTCGAGCCCAGGTCGTAACGTCACTGAGTGCCTTCAGGATCCTTCTTGCTTGCACATGGGTTGAAGTTGTTATGGTGAGGTCATCCATAAAGCCTCTGATTGGATGCAAGTGGCAGCCGGACTCCATTAATGGCCCTCTGGACTCCTTTCCTGCCGCTGTTATGAGCAGGTTCATTCCCATGACAAACAGGACAGGGGAGATGATGCAGCCCGTTACAATTCCCTTTTCTAGGTCCTGCCACTGGGTTGTGAAATGGGCAGATTTGAAACGTAACTTGAATCCTCCGAAGTAGCTGGAGATCTTCCCCTAATGTGGTGGGGTATATGGTAGTGTTCCATAGCTACATGATGAGGTTGCGAGGGATTGCGTTGGCCAAGTCGAGCCAGTCAACTGTCGGTTTCCTTTGCTCTCCTTAGCCTCCCGGATCAGCTGATTGAGGACTCCAGTATGTTCCAAGCACCCAGAGAAGCCTGGGATGCTGCCTTTCTGGACTGATGTGTCAACATATCTGTTCTTCCCCATGTACGTGGTCATCCTTTTTGCCAGGACAGAAAAGAATATCTTGCATTCGACACTTAGGAGAGAAATGGTTCGAAACTGGTTGATGTCGGAGGAGTCAATTTCCTTGGTTACAAAACACCCTTCTGCTCTTGGCCGACGGAATGATGCCTTTTGTCCATATCCTCCGCAACAGTTTCCAGAGCCTGCGGAGGAGCATTGGGCATCTCTTGTATACTTTGTAAGGTATAGCACTTGGTCCTGGGGCAGATGCTGATCAGGCTTTCTGCACTATGTCCTTGATTTCACTCCATGTTGATTCACTGTTATCAAGCTCTTCCTCAGAAGTTTCTGTTCTGCTGATCTTAGGGTATGTGCTCCAGGCTTGGTTCCTGAAAGCGTCACTATGACTCTCTTTGAGGAACTCCTCCACGACTTCCTTAGAGCTGGTTTCACAGATCTTGCTTCGCCCAACAGGGTTTTGGTGAACCTGTATGGGTCTTTGATGAACTGATCTCCCTTGACCTCCTTTTCCTTCCTCAGTTTCAGAGACCTTTCTGCTCTTCTCAGTCTGCAGAGTTGCCCTCGGAGTCCACTGGTCAGATCTTTTATGCCCTCCTTTTCCTTGGAGCTTGCTCTTTTGAACTGCTTATTGAGAGTCTTGATCTCTCGTCTCAAATGCGAGATCTCTTTAGCCCTCCTAATCAGCTGTTTGCCAGGGGTTCCACTGCTATCTTTCCTCTCTTCTGTGCTGAAGCATTCTCTGGCCATGGTGAAGATGATGGTTGTCAAACAGTCGATTTTCCTCTCAGCTGATCCTGCAAACGTAGTCTCAAGAACTTTTTCCAGGTCCACGTCAAGTTTGTTCCATGATGTGCTGTTGTTAGCTGGGGGCAATTTCACTTTCTCTCCCGTAGGTTGGGTGCATGAGGTAGTGTTAGGAGAGTTCCTCCTGTGATTTTGGGATGAAACAGGTGCTGAGAGGTCTCCAGTACTGTGGGCTGCCTCCTGACTGGAGTCCTCCTGCGTCTCACTTTGTGTCTCCACTATGCGCTGCATCTGTTTCTCCCCTCTTCCACATTTGGTGCTGGATTGATGTATCTTAAGGCCCCTTGCGTTCTTGAAAACCTTCCGCAATGGCACTTTGATTCTAACACTTCCCTTGCGAGTGTGGTTTGGGTGAGCTGTCTCGTTATCCGTGTGTTTTCCGTAGCCGTAACCGTTGTGTCCGTCCCATTGAGTCTCTTATCCTTCCCCCCTCGGGAGACTCTGGGGGTATTGCTCATTGATCTGTTTCGTAGCAATAGTTGGTGCCCTCTTGTGAGTGCTGTGATTGAGGTTGCTAGCCTCAGTCACCCACTCAGTCATATTATATATATATATATATATATATATATATTTCTGTTTATTTTCTGAAAGAAGCTTAATCCCTCTTAGCTGGTGAATAGCCTATTGCATATGTGTCAAACTCAAGGCCTGCGGGCCAAGTCCGGCCCGTGGTGGAATTCTTTTTGGACCCCAGGTTTGGTCCTGGTTGACACGCCTCTGCAATGTTGCATGGACATCGGGGACGGTGCCTCTGGAGTGGCAGATGGGTGTGGTGGTTCCCCTTTTCAAGAAGGGGGACCAGAGGGTGTGTTCCAACTATAGGGGGATCACACTCCTCAGCCTCCCTGGGAAAGTCTACTCGAGAGGAGAGTCCAGCTGTTGGTTGAACCTCGGATACAGGAGGAACAATGCGGTTTTCGTCCTGGCCGTGGAACACTGGACCAGCTCTACACCCTCGGGAGGGTGCTGGAGGGGGCATGGGAGTTTGCCCAACCAGTCCACATATGCTTTGTGGACCTGGAGAAGGCTTACGACCTTGTCCCCCGAGGTATCCTTTGGGGGGTGCCCCGGGAATATGGGGTGGATGGCCTGTTGCTACGGGCCATTCAGTCTCTGTATTGTCGGAGCCAGAGTCTGGTTCGCATTGCCGGCAGTAAGTCGAATTCGTGGGGGTTGGACTCCGCCAGGGCTGCCCTTTGTCACCGGTTCTGTTCATAACTTTTATGGACAGAATTTCTAGGCGCAGCCAAGTGGCGGAGGGTTTCCGGTTCGGTGGCATTGGGATTCCATCTCTGCTCTTTGCAGATGATGTGGTCCTATTGGCTCCATCGAGCGGTTACCTCCAGCTCGCACTGGGACGGTTTGCAGCTGAGTGTGAAGCAGCGGGGATGGGGATCAGCACCTCTAACTCTGAGGCCATGGTGTTCAGTTGGAAAAGGGTGGCTTGCCCTCTCCGGGTCGGAGGGGAGTCTTTGCCCCAGGCGGAGGAGTTTAAGTATCTCGGGGTCTTGTTCAAGAGTGAGGGGAAAAGGGAGCGGGAGATTGACAGACGGATCGGGGCGGCGTCTGCAGTGATGCTGACGCTGTACCGGTCTGTCGTGGTGAAGAGAGAGCTGAGCCAGAAGGCAAAGCTCTCAATTTACCGGTCAATCTACGTTCCGACCCTCACCTATGGTCACAAGCTGTGGGTAGTGACCGAAAGAACAAGGTTGCGAATACAAGCAGCTGAAATGAGCTTTCTTCACAGGGTGGCTGGGCTCAGCCTTAGAGAGAGGGTCAGGAGCTCAGACATCCAAAGTAGAGCCGCTGCTCCTCCGGATTGAGAGGAGCCAGATGCCGGACGTCTCCCTAGGGAGGTGTTTCGGGCATGTCCGACTGGGAGGAGGCCACGGGGAAGGCCCAGGACACGCTGGCGAGACTATGTCTCTCAGCTGGCCTGGGTGCGCCTCGGTATCCTCCCAGAAGAGCTGGTGGAAGTGGCCGGGGAGAGGAGTGTCTGGGCTTCCCTGCTGAGGCTGCTGCCCCCGCGACCCCGGACCCGGATAAGTGGAAGAAGATGGATGGATGGATGGAAAATAAGAATATATCAGTATTTATTTATTTTACAAACTGTATTTAATATTTTATTTCATTATTTGTATACATATAGTTTAGAAATTATGAATGTTTTATTTCACCCTCCATATCAGTAGGTGGTGGTATTGCAGATAGACGCTGTTTAACCAACCACCAAAAAAGCCCAGAAGAAGAAGAAGAAGAAGCCGGAAGTGTTTGATCGTTGTGGCAAGACCATAGACTGTATAAAATCTGGACGTAGTATCTGTGACGTCACCCATCTGTTTCTGAACACTGTTTTGAAGCCAATGGGCAGCGGCAGCCATATTGCATCTGTCGTGCATGTGTTGTGATGTAAAGAGGCGGGCTTTGAGCCTCCTAGCCAACAGCTGCAGTGTTCCCACAGGCAGCTGTGCCTCTCATTGAAAGACTAGTAGACAGAAAGGTACTTTATTGATCCCCAAGGGGGAAATTTAATTTTTACACTCATGCTATTTTTGGACATGCTACACATACAGTTTTTATGGTATATACATACAAATGCACACACATGCAGTGAACATGCTTAGGGAGAGATGTCAGAGTGAGGATGCTGCCGTCAACCAGCGCAGAGCAACCCAGAGCAGTTGGGGGTTCGGTGCCTTGCTCAAGGGCACCTCAGCAGTGCCTAGGCAAGTGAACCAGCACCTCTCCAGCCACCAATCCAAACTTCGTCCATACTGGGACTCGAACTGGCGACCTTTCGGTTCCCAAGCCAAGACCCTATGGACTGAGCTACTGCCGCTCCCATACCCCCACGATGACCCCGGGGGAAAGCAGTTCTCCTCTCCAAATTCAAAGTCTTTTCATCCAGGCTCGAGGGGCCATGTCCGGACTCACGCGGCCGAGAATGAGGTCAACCTATTGTTTAGTATGTTCAAGTTGAATATGTTCATGTTCAGCCTTGTGCAGACATAATTTTGGAGAAAATTAAATGCTTCCTTTTGGTGCTGAAGACTGTGTAGAACTACTTTTTTTTCCCCCTCAAAAAAAAATACTCAGGAATCGTTAGGAGAATTGATAAGGAATTGGATTGATAAGCAGAATCGAAAATGGCATTGACATTGATAACATTTTATCAATTCCCACCCCTAATCATTGTAGAGTACAAGGAAACAAACTCTGTTAGAAACAAACCTGGGCGTGGTAGAAAACACAAGATTTCAAGAACTTTGGAGAGGAAAGTAGTTGAAGATGACAGCAAGAAGCCCCGGACATCTGCCAAGATGATTGTTGCTGACCTGACCTCCTCTGGAGTTGATGTTTGAAGGAACACAGTTGTGAGGGATCTTCATCGTAGTGGGCTTCAGGACCATCGTCCCAGAAGAACCCCTTTACTCAAAGAGCGGCACATCAGAGCCAGACTGAGGTTTGCCCGTAAAGGTAAAGATGAGCATTGGAAGTCCATCTTTTGGTCTGACGGAACTGTTTGGGAACATGGATGTAGTTTACGTTTGGTGAAGAAAGGGAGAGTCCTTCACCCCTAAAAACACTGTCCTCACAGTTAAACATGGTGGAGGGAGCATCACAGTTAAACATGGTGGAGGGAGCATGGTACTGTGGGGCTGGTTTGCAGCCCCAGGCACAGGGAGTCTTGCTTGGGTGCATGGCATCATGAAAAAAGAAAGTTATGTTGACATTTTGAGGGATAATATGAAGAACTCTGCTCTTAGTCTAGGCTTAGGTTGGCGCTTGGTCTTCCAACAACACAATGACCCAAAGTATATGTCAAAGTTGGTCCAACAGTTCTTAAAGGACACCTAAACCAAGGTCCTGGAGTGGCCCGTACAGAGCCCAGATCTAAATCCTGTGGAGAATCTGTGGCGGGTGCTCAAAGTGAACATCCATGCTCAGAAACGTTGTACTTTGGACCAGCTGGAACAATTTGCATTGGAAGAACTATTTGAAGAGGTTGTTGTCAGGTATGGCTCAGAGCGGGTGAACCATTGACTTCTAATGTCCAGGGGGGTAATCATTTTGGACGTGTCATTTTTACCTTTCCTTGTGTCAAATCATTGCATCAATAAAATATTCAAATCAAACTTAGTGAACATTTTGACTTTGTTATTTTAGAAACACATGAACTATAAACACTTGTTTTTAATGGTCATTTTCATGGAGAAATCAAGGGTTTTATCTGATTTCACAGGGGGGGGCTAATAATTTTGGCCTCAACTGTATACAATGATGCAGGCATAGCTCTTTGAATTGTGTTTATATTTTAATTATTGATGACTCCAGAGCACTCCCTTTAACAGGAGAGGATAAGGGACACTTGAAAAAAAAGTTAAGCAATATATATATATATATATTAATTCTCAGATTAAAGTAAGTCAGAATACTGAGAGTCACTCCACAGCTCTGAGTGTGGTGATGCATTCAGTGGACCTGGAAACAGTGGGACATCCCTACTCTGCAACATTTTATCTTGATATCAGATTTTGACTTTTTTCCTCAACATTCACAATCAACTTGTTTTACTGTAATTTAAATTTGAGAAGAAATTCCAAATGTTGATGTTAAACTCTTAATTTAAACTTTTCTTGAAGTGCTTAATGAAAGTAATCTTCCTCCTCTCAGTGGGTGCTTCTCAAAGCTCTAAACGTCCATCCTTGCGTCTCTTCCTCACGTCTTAGTCCCGCCCACCAGAGATGTGAGGAAATGAAACCAGAGGAGAGAGGAGAGAGGAGATTTGTATTTAGAGAAATGAGACGTCCTCTCCTCCGGAGCGTCATGTGAAGTAACGTCTGTTTGTGATGACGGCTTTAACAGCTGTTTGTGTCTGCACACATGTCCACTGTAATAACTCTGATAGATATAAACAGTGACAGAGCTCTGTCTCTGTGTTTACATGTTTAACACACACCTGTTTAACACACATGTTCACTGTAATAACTCTGATCAATATAAACAGTAACAGAGCTCTGTCTCTGTGTTTACCTGTTTAACACACTGCTCTCTGTTTATTCTGTCCTGAAGCATCACGGATCGATTCATCAGTAAAATGCCTCATTATTAAATTATTTATTACTTTAAGGGAAAATATAAACCATGCAACTCTTGTCAAACCTCGTGCTCATTTATGATCAGCCTCGTATGAAACTTTATCAACCTGACAGGAAATATAACAAGTGTTTTTACTAACAGACAAACTTTACTGTCAGACTTCTCTTCATGAAGAAAATGAGAACAAACAGGGAAACTAACAGGAGGAATAACTGATCATTAATATATATTCTATCAAAGTTGTTAGACTCTATTAATCTATTTCATTAGACAGTGACTCTGACAAAAACAATCAGATATAACATAATCCATCCTCTGTTATATTGAATTGATGATTTTACGATCAGTATATTGTTTTTAAAACTCACATCAAACACTTTTTAATCTCAGCTCATCACAAACAGACTGTTTAGAAACTGACGTATGTTTATGATCTGTTTCAGGGCACCCTTAGTGACTGTTTTAATGTCTGTTTCAGGGCACCCTTAGTGACTGTGTTAAGGTCTGTTTCAGGGCACCCTTAGTGACTGTTTTAATGTCTGTTTCAGGGCACCCTTAGTGACTGTGTGAAGGTCTGTTTCAGAGCACCCTTAGTGACTGTGTTAAGGTCTGTTTCAGGGCACCCTTAGTGACTGTTTTAATGTCTGTTTTAGGGCACCCTTGGTGACTGTGTTAAGGTCTGTTTCAGAGCACCCTTAGTGACTGTTTTAATGTCTGTTTCAGGGCACCCTTAGTGACTGTTTTAAGGTCTGTTTCAAGGCACCCTTAGTGACTGTTTTAAGGTCTGTTTCAGGGCACCCTTAGTGACTGTTTTAATGTCTGTTTCAGGGCACCCTTAGTGACTGTTTTAAGGTCTGTTTCAAGGCACCCTTAGTGACTGTGTTAAGGTCCATCTTTTCTCTGTTATTAAACTCAGCTGATGTTAAGTTTCAGTTAAGTCCGAGCCCTGCAGGGTCCAATCGGGGAGTGATATCCGATAAGGGGGCGTGTCTGTCAGAGAAAAGACTTCCGCAAAGTCTGCTCTCGTGTTTCCTCGATTATCCCTCCTCGGATCAGTCTCCTCGCTCCTCTCTCCTCCAGCAGTGTTTAGAGCTTTGGGACGCAAGTTAAAATGGCACGTCAGTAAGTACTTCCGGTTCGGCCGAGGAGCGAGGAGACTGCAGTTTAGAGCTTTGAGAAGCACCCAGTGTTCTTCCTCTCTCCAGGTTTTAATGCTCTTCAGTGAGGTTATTTATTACTTCAACTTCAATAAAGTTGTGTTACTTTTATTTTTAAACGGACAACATTCAACCGGAAGTACTTCTAACTGGAGCGCATGACTCTGGCTGTGTCCGAAATCACTCCCTATCCCCCATATAGTGCACTATATAGTGGATACGCCATTTTGTAGTGCTGTCCGAATACTGAGTGAGCATGGTTATACACTATATAGTCCACTCAATGTATCCCACAATGCATTTTGAAAAGTAGTGTATGAGCGATGTTCACTATACGAGCAATATATCCCATCATGCATTGCGGTTCAAACAGAAGAAATGGCTGACAGACAGGAACGCGAAGGCGGACGGCGGGAGCTGACTTACAAATGTAAGTACTTTTAAAATGTTGGACGATTGTTTCACTTTGGATGTCTGCTTTTCAGGATTATTAGACACGTTATAACTTGTATATCACAGGTACTATAATTACGCCTCTACGGTAAAAACCCAGCTAGCCAACATTAGCCTTAAGCTATCTGTTAGCCACCATTGGTAGCATTGCTAACTAGCGTTATCAGTACATTGCACTGTTGTTTCACGATAGTACCGGAGCAAAATGTATTGTCAATTTATATTATTGTGTTCAGGGACTGACGATGATGTGGCCCAGCTGATCAGGCTGAGGGGGGAGAAGGACCACCTCTTCAGCGGGAGGCGGTTTGCTGCTGCTGCAGGATGGGAGTGAGACATTTAAATATGATTATTAGGTTTCTTATTGGGATGTGTAATTATATTGGAGGTTTAATGTTCTTGACTTATACCTTTCTAGTAGGCTATAGTTATTAATGATTTTGATACACTTTGTAGGCTATTGTTTAATATATTTGTATGTTTGTTTTTTTCATTTTGAAGAAATGTGCTGAAAGAAATGAGGCTGGCGGACCGAGTCGGTCCTGCAAGAGCGGCAAAGAAGTGGGAGAATTTGAAGAAAACGTACAAGGTTTGTACTTGTTGTATTTAACTGAAGCCCTAGGTAATTAAAGTTTACATAAAAAATGGGACTTCATATTCTCCTTTAGTATCTTCCTTTGTAGTATTCGGCATCTGAAATTAACTTTAACATGTATAATTGTGCATAGCTACTAGTTGATATGTATGTGTGTGCAGGAGCTCAAACAACCACCCACAGGGAGTGGCACTGAATCAGGGGAGGCAACTGCTGGGACATGGAAGTGGTTCTCCCTCATGGATGCGGCAATAGGTGGGAGGCCATCCATAAGGCCTCCATGCCTCATTGCCTCAGCCTGGGGAGACAACTCTCTCGTGTCCCAGCCAGAATCCCCTGATTCAGTGCCGTCTGACTCTGAGAGAGAGCCAGAGAGAGGGACAGAGGAGGCAGGGCCAGCACCAAAGAGGCAGAGGAGTGCTGGGGACAAAGTGCTGTCATTTTTGGAGAGGGCTGAAGAAAGGGCAGAGGAGAGAGCAAGCAGAGATGAGGCCAGGGAGGAGAGATTATTGAGTGTGTTAGAAAAGATTGTTGAAAAAATGTAATAAAATGAATGAATGAAAAAGCTGCACTTTAAAATGAATGTTTTATAAATCAGTCTTTAACATGAACACAAACTTGAAAGAACTGATTTTGAAAGAATTGATACAGTATGTAGATTTTAAACAAAGCAGAAAGAACAAATATAAACAACTGATAACTACTAATAACTACATATTTACAACTATTAACACTTATGAATAATTAACTATTTACATGAATTGAAGTCTTAACAATTTTGCTCTATCTTAAATCTAACTACATATTTACAACTATTAACACTTATGAATAATTAACTATTTACATTAATTGACGTCTTAACAATTTTGATTATTTTGGTCCTAAATATAGTCATGATCGTCCAGAGCTGGCAGATTTTCCACCGGGGCTGAAAGGGCAGCAGCCATGCGTACCCGCAGCCGCTCCCCACACTGCGAGTCAGGCTGAAGCTGGCCGTCCCCATCATCCGGCCTCAGTGCCTCTTCCACTGGCTCCATTGTGTCTCCATCCCTCAGGCAGAAATTGTGGAGGATGGCACAACACGCCACCACCTCCACAGAGAACACAGGGCTCACCTCAAGGGCCTTGAAAAACACTGAGCGCCATCTGGCCTTCATGATGCCAAAGGCTCGCTCGATAATTGAACGGGCCTTTGAATGGTGCCGGTTAAACCGGGCTTCCACTGCCCCTCTCACAGGCTCCCTGTAGGGGGTTATCAGGGTGATGGGCTGTGACAGACAGGGGTATCCCCCATCACCCAAAAGACAGTATCCTTCAGGTGGGTACAGGCTCTGAACAAAGAGGGGGCTGTTCTTTAAAACCCTCGAATCATGCACTGACCCTGGGTACCCAATAAAAACATCTAAAAATTGACACTGGTGGTCACACACAGCCTGCATCTGAACAGAATAAAACAACTTTCTATTAAAATAACATTGAGCATCATGACTTGGCGGTTTAATTCTAATGTGGCAGCCATCAATGCTGCCAACAACATGATTAAAAGCTGCAGATCCTGCCAGGTTTTCAAAGCCTGCTCCAATCCTCGCCAGGTCATCCTGGGGTGGCAAGCAGATGACCCTGTTCTTTAGGCCGTTGACTGTCTTTGAAACTTTGTGAACAATGTCATGTATTGTTGAGCGGGGAATGCCAAAGGCTCGTGAAACCACCCGATAAGATGTGGCACTTGCCAACCAAAAGAGAAAGACGAGGATCTCCAGATCAAATCCCCAGCCGTGGTCTGATGGTGAGCGCAGGATCTCAATCAGGTGGAGTATGGTGGGTCTGGAGAGGCGGAAGTCGGGACGGAGGTCACTTTGGCCATCGAAGCACATGGCCAGAACTGGTACACAGCGGTTCACTTGGCAGTACTGAGATTGATGTCTGAACTGAAAATAAAGATATTTTCTCATAATATGATGCTTTGAAATTTTATGTGTTCAAAAGGTATGTAAAAATTACTCAGAAGATTTATGTGGCTACAATACTGTGACATATGTTTCCCCAGCAGGTGGTGTAGTCTGACATTATGACATTACATACAGTAATTCCACATTATCTAATATATCTAATATAAACGGACTAATATCATCTTTTAACTTACAGTTTGGCTACGTCTTGCTAGTATAGCAACGACGGCACGTCTCAGTCTTCTCTGTCTTTCTCTTCTTACTCTGATTCTTCTTCGAAGCATGATGAGTTGAAGAAGAGTCAGAAGAAAAGCAGAAATATTCACAGGAGGCATCTTTCGGCCGTGAAGTGAGGAAAGTTTGGGAAAACGTTTGAAACGGAGTGACAGTAAAAGTCAGGCACGACAAACAAATAGGTTGTGGCGGGAAAGTATTGTTGGTATTTATTTATTAAAATAATGTGTAATACATTTATTTATTACATTTGATTATTGTGACAAAATATACTGTTGAGTATAATAAGTTTAATATTAGTTATCACTGAAATCCATGCCGTTTTACAGTGTTTGAGAAATTATATTTGCTAATATCAAACTTCTAACTGTAAATCCCCAGCCGTCCATGAGCGACGTCATAGTTGTACGACAGTGATTACGTCACTGTCAGCGGCCGGTCAGTGAGCGAGTAGTGTCCGAAATGTTGTTTTAATTTTGCTGAGTGAGTGAACTATATAGTCAACTACATCTAATTCACTTTATAGTGAGTAGGGAGTAGGGAATGAGTGAGTGATTTCGGACACAGCCTCAAAATGGTGACTGGTTGGCGCGATAATTCTGTCTGAGTGTTTTTGTCTTCATGGTAGAGTTTAAGGAAGTTTGATAGAGAGCTAGCTGTGTTTGTGAGAGTTTAAAATGTCTAAAGTCCACACACTGAGAGGTTTAGTGAAGCAGAGACTGACTGCGGCTGCTGAAGAGATATTTGAGCTGTTTGAAAGAACGATAGCAGAGTACGAGGAGCAACTTAGTCGATCAGCAGAGGAGAACCAGCGACAACAGAAACTACTGGACGCTGTTTACAACCCGGAAGTCCTCTTACACAGAGCAGGTCTGTTCTCTCTTCTTTAATCTTCTATGAACTTAAACAAGCCGCTTTACAACATGAGGGCTGCTCTATTCTGAGCTGTACGGTCATTTAAAGGTGACATATCACGCTTTTTTCATCAATATATATTGGTCTAAGAGGTCCCCAAAACATGTCTTTAAAGTTTATGCTCAAAAAAACACTTTGAAATCAGATTTTGGTCTGCCTGAAAAACCCTCTTCATCAGTCCTCCTCAGAACACTCTGTTTTCCCTCTGACCACGCCCCCTCAGGAAGTGGATGTGCCTCGGCTCTCCGGCACGTTGATCTAATGTTTACATGTTGGCTGAATATACACGGCTGCTCAGAGATCACGTTACTTCAACCCTCTGAATCTGATCCAGAATCTGATCCTGACGGAGAGGCGCCTGCAGCAGGACCTTTCTGAACCATTGGTCACAGATTTAGTGTTTCTTGTTGTTTTATTTATCAGTATGTAGACGTGTGTCTTGATACACAGCTACGAACATGTAGCTATGTGGCTATGCTAACTAGCGCTAGCACTTATCCATGATAAATAAAAATCATCCACTAGATCTTCAAATCTGCAGACGTGGGGAGTAAAACCGACCTCTGCCAGAAAGGCAGCAGGACCTTTCTGAAGGATTGGTCACAGATTTAGTGTTTCTTGTTGTTTTATTTGTCAGTGTGTCTTGGTACACAGCTACAGCTACAGCTATGAACATGTAGCTATGTGGCTATGCTAATTAGCGCTAGCACTTTTCCATGATAAATAAAAATCATCCACTAGATCTTCAAATCTGCAGACGTGGGGAGTAAAACCGACCTTTGTGTTTATTAAGACAGCCTACAACTAGCATGCCTCCCTCCTAAGCTCCTTGTTAGCACACATGTGTGCAGGTAATGAAAAACAGAGGAGGGATTCAGTATTATTTTATACAGTCTATGGGCTGAACAAGCTCCGAGCTCTGACTCCGTGACAGACCGGATATTGTTGTTACGTAACAAAAACACTGAAGTCTGAAACGGCTCGTTTCACACACATTTACAGAAAGGTGTAGAAATCAGAACAGGGGCAGAATGGATTTTTTTCATTCTCGGGGGGTTTGTAGACATGCCAGGGAAACATATTTCAGGTAGAGAACCATTAAAAAGTCCATTTTGCATGATATGTCACCTTTAAGGGCTGACAATGGTTAGAATTTCTGTTCCTGAAGACAATCTGCATAAATCAGCATCAGACAACTCATCAGGTTAGTCTTTTCTCTGTAGTGGAAATCACTGTAAAAAAAACAGACATGACTCTGTAGTGGAAGTCACTGCATTAAAAACAGACATGATTCTGTAGTGGAAGTCACTGCATTAAAAATAGACATGACTCTGTAGTGGAAGTCACTGCATTAAAAACAGACATGACTCTGTAGTGGAAGTCACTGCATTAAAAACAGACATGACTCTGTAGTGGAAGTCACTGCATTAAAAATAGACATGACTCTGTAGTGGAAGTCACTGCATTAAAAACAGACAGGACTCTGTAGTGGAAGTCACTGCATTAAAAACAGACATGACTCTGTAGTGGAAGTCACTCCATTAAAAACAGACATGACTCTGTAGTGGAAGTCACTGCATTAATAACAGACATGACTGCAGTGGAAGTCACTGCATTAAAAACAGACATGACTCTGTAGTGGAAGTCACTGCATTAATAACAGACACTCTGTAGTGGAAGTCACTGCATTAATAACAGACACTCTGTAGTGGAAGTCACTGCATTAAAACCAGACATTACTCTGTAGTGGAAGTCACTGCATTAAAAACAGACATGACTCTGTAGTGGAAGTCACTGCATTAAATAAACAGATATGACTCTGTAGTGGAAGTCACTGCATTAAAAACAGACATGACTCTGTAATGGAAACCACTGCATTAAAAACAGACATGACTCTGTAGTGGAAGTCACTGCATTAAAAACAGACATGACTCTGTAGTGGAAGTCCCTGCATTAAAAATAGACATGACTCTGTAGTGGAAGTCACTGCATTAAAAACAGACAGGACTCTGTAGTGGAAGTCACTGCATTAAAAACAGACATGACTCTGTAGTGGAAGTCACTCCATTAAAAACAGACATGACTCTGTAGTGGAAGTCACTGCATTAATAACAGACATGACTGCAGTGGAAGTCACTGCATTAAAAACAGACATGACTCTGTAGTGGAAGTCATTGCATTAATAACAGACACTCTGTAGTGGAAGTCACTGCATTAAAAACAGACATTACTCTGTAGTGGAAGTCACTGCATTAAAAACAGACATGACTCTGTAGTGGAAGTCACTGCATTAAATAAACAGATATGACTCTGTAGTGGAAGTCACTGCATTAAAAACAGACATGACTCTGTAATGGAAACCACTGCATTAAAAACAGACATGACTCTGTAGTGGAAGTCACTGCATTAAAAACAGACATGACTCTGTAGTGGAAGTCACTGCATTAAAAACAGACATGACTCTGTAGTGGAAGTCACTGCATTAAAAACAGACATGACTCTGTAGTGGAAGTCACTGTATTAAAAACAGACATGACTCTGTAGTGGAAGTCACTGCATTAAATAAACAGATATGACTCTGTAGTGGAAGTCACTGCATTTAAAACAGACATGACTCTGTAATGGAAGTCACTGCATTAAAAACAGACATGACTCTGTAGTGGAAGTCACTGCATTAAAAACAGACATGACTCTGTAGTGGAAGTCACTGCATTAGTTGTTCATGTCACCTGTGTTGTTGTATTTCAGTGTTTCCTGCAGACGTCCAGCAACTTGGGGGGAATAAAGAAGAGGTTCCCTCTGAGCAGCAGGAGAGTCCAGACCAGGAGGACCCACCAGATCCACCACACAATAAAGAGGAACAGGAGGAACTGTGGATCAGCCAGGAGAGAAACCAGCTTCAAGGACTGGAGGAGGCTGAGACCAGCAAGGTCACATTGACTCCTGTCCCCGTGAAGAGTGAAGATGATGATGGAGAGAAACCTCAGCCCTCACAGCTTCATGAAAACCAAACTGAAGAGAACAGAGACACAGAGGGTTTGAAAACAGAAGAAGATGAAGAGGAACCTCAGTCCTCACAGCTGTCTCAAATACAACCTGAACAGATGGAGACACGAGCTGATGGAGAGGACTGTGGAGGACCAGGACCAGACAGGAGCGGGGATCCAGATAGTGAGGTCACGAAGGAAGACTCTTCTGAAGCTGAGACTGAAGACAGTGCTGATTGGGGAGAGAAGCCAGAACATCAGTCAGAGTCACCCCACAGCTCTGAATGTGGTGATGCATTCAGGGGACCTGGAAATAGTGGGACAAACCCACTCTGCAACTTTTTTTTATTTTCATTTTGAAATCTTTTTATTGGAATTTTCCCTTTTTTTTCATACATTAATTCACACATCACAACATGTATCAACCAAACAAAAAAAGACATTAACAAAGACATTAACAAACAGCAAAAACAACTTAACAAGGCAATCCAAGCTTAACATACGTAGAAAAGAAAATATACAGAGTACAACAACAGAAGTATTTTAGGCAGGACAAAACAAAACAAGACAGCAGAAGAAGAAGGAAATGGAAAGAAAAATGAATTAATAAATTAAAAAAAAAAAAAAAAGGAGGGAAGGGGTGCAGACACTCTGAGATTAGGGGTAGGAGGTTCCCATATATAATGTTCACTGTTTAGAGGTTAGATTTTGTTCAAAGTAAGAGAGGAAGGGCCTCCAGACTTCTTTAAAAAAATACTTCAGCTCCCCCCTCGCCCCCCTTTCCTCCTGCTGGGTGACCTGGGGGTCGCCCTGGGTGCTCCGGCGGTACCTGTTTGCTTCCAGTCTGGGTCCTTGGCTTGTCCCCTGGCCTGGGTCTCCCGCGGCGGGTTGGGTCCTTCGGTCTGACTGCTCTCGTGGCCCGGGTGCCGGGCCGAACCGCTCGGCTGATCTGACCCAAGTGGTTTCATCTGCACCAGTGGTGGTCTTGTTACACAAATAGAACACAGCACGGTGGCAACCCTCTGCGACCCAAGCTTCAGTAATGATTGTGGACACTAAGGGTTGCTTAATCATTAGTATCACCGCACAGAGTTTGTTTTGGCGTCATGGTGAGATGGTCCCTCTCCGTCGAAGTGTGTTAGGTCTCTCTCTCCTTCTCTTTCCCTGTCCCTTTGTATATCCTTATGTAATCTTTCTTTCACTTTCTCTTTTTTTTTTTTTCCTATTTATTTTATTTTATTTTATTTTTTTTGGCCCACCGAGGTGTTCACGCCCTCTTTTACAGAACATGATATTAGCTGTCAATAAAAGATAGGCCAGAGTTCTAAGAGGGATGGTGATGGTTGCATGCACACAGTCACAAGCACAGAAGAAAAATGTTTTCTTTCTTTTCTTTTGGTGCAAGAATAAATTGCTTTAATATTTGACAGTTTGTGACAAACATGACACAAACCAGAAATATATATGCAGACAAGAGGGAAAAAAAATAAAAAAAAATAAAAAAATAAAAGGAAAAATTAAAAAATAAATAAAATACTTCAGCTGAGCCCTTAATGGAGTATCTGAGTTTTTCAAGTTTTAAATGGGCCATCACACTTCCCGCCCAATTACTGTGTGATGGTGGTTCTGAGGATTTCCAGTTAGTCAAAATTAGACGTCGGGCCAGTAGTGACAAAAAGGCTCAAGTGTCACCCCGTGCGCCTGTAAGTGTGAAAACTCTGGGAACAACTTCAAACAATGCAATGATTGGGTCAGGATGAATCTCCTGACCACAAATAGAGGAGGATGTCACAAAGATGGCCGATCAGAATGGCATAAGACTGGGGCACCTCCAAAAAGTAAAAACAAAGTACAAAGTGGCTTCATCCTGGTGGCAGTGGGAGCAGGTCTTATCTAATCCTGGGAACATCTTTGCCACTCTGCTCCTACTGGAGTGCAGTCTGTGTATGACTTTAAACTGTAATAGGCCGTGTCTAATGCATATGGATGTAGAGTGGATTCTTGAAATTGCAGACCGCCATATCTCATCAGAAATGTCAGACCCAAAGTCTTCAGCCCACCTCTCCCTAAGGTGGTTCAGAGAAGGGGTGGCCATTTCTTGAATTGAGCTGTATAGTTTGGATATCAGGCCTGGCTGTAGAGGGTCCCAAGCAAGAGAAGCATCTATCTGACCCCGTGTTGGTGAAGATGGGAAGGGCACAAACAGCTTCTTGACAAAATTCCGTACTTGAAGGTATCTATAGAAGTGTGAATGTGGAATGCCATACTGTTGTGTCATTTTTCAAAAGGAATAAAATCATTGGCTTGATAGGTCATTTACACATCTTAAGCCTTTTTTAGACCACAGCTGAAAGGCAGAGATGTTGGGAACAGGACATTACCTGTAATAGGCATCAGAGACCGTGCCTCAGTAAACTTAAAGTGGGCCCTGTGGTGGCGTGACCCGGCCGTGAGGCGATCGTCCAGCGGAGCAGTGACCAGAAATGAGGCTTCGAACTCAGTATAAAAGTTTACACACAAAGTTTATTCATGCAGCATGAGAGAGAAGTTACAGCATACTCAAGAGCATCTGAAGTTCTCCGCCGAATGGCAGAGATGCTCAATACTTTATAGTTCTTCAAACATAAGGGAGGAGAAAGGGAGGGGGGAAACATGTGTACGTGTCATCTTAATACAGTTGTTCATAATGAAAAGACAAAGGGAGGGGGAGAAAAAGGGGGGGGTGACAGGTGTGGGTGAGTTGCAATCAAGGGTGAGCAAAGGGTCATGTCAGGTGAACATTGTACTCTGGAAACAACCGAGACATTACCCCGGTCTAGTGGTTTACAAAAAGCATACGTCTACAACTTACAACACTTGCGGTTATCAAAAAAATCTTAAGAAAGCGTACATCGTTACCATTGAATATTTATGTAATCACAAGGCGCTCATTTATCATAGTACAAACCGTTCATCATCATGTCACCAAAAAAATCCCCTCAGCTCTCATTCAACTGCAACCTGAGACCATGGTGGGCCTTTTGGCCTTTTGCAAGGCAGTGGGCTGAAGATGTGAAACCACATCCGGGCTAAACCTGCCTTGAACTGCAGAAGTGGGGGTTCTGTCCTCGATTTCACCTTTGTGCGGATATTTGCACAGATCTCTGACCTTACGCCTTACTATTACAGGCTACTTCAATAAATCAAGTATAATGAAAAACATATTGATACAATTGTTAAAAAGAAGAATACATGAGCAAGGAATACATGAACATAATAAGAAGCACAGGATTATCTGTAAGAAAAATGCATGATTATAATAGAGGGTATTTAATCAAGATTCCACATTCCCCCCTTTTATTCTATCAGAATAACTATTTACGTTGGAGTGTCTTCGTCCAAGTCGTAAGTAAAAGTGGTCAGGGTCACAGGTCCAGTCTGTTCTGGAGTCCAAGCGCTGTCACATGCAATCAAACTCAGAATCAGGGTTAAGAATATGACTAAAGGGAAACAGAACCCTATACATGATACCACTCTCTTTGTCTGCTGCACGGTCATTACCATAGCACTTACACGTGGATACTCTTGCAACAATAGAGCTCGACCTTTCTCTGTTGTCCAATCAAACACATCTTCTGATGCCCACTCCAGCTCTTTATTACCGCCATAGTCTCTTTTCTTCCTTTCTTTAGGTTCCATCGCAGCTGTAGATTTAGAAGCGGCGATCCGCCCACGCTTCAGTTGTCTTCCTCAACGTCTAGAAGAATCTTTGTTGGAAAGTAACAGATCGCACATTATTCTGGTGGTCTGACTTTCTTGCAGTGAGAGGCGTGGATCCAAGTTGGCCTTCCTTGAACCTTCACCGCGGTGTGTGTGGTCAGCAGCACTTGATACGGCTTACTCCAGCGTGGCTGCAGTGCTGTCTTTCGTTGGTGCACTTTTATCGCGACCCAATCTCCTGGCTGTATCTGGTGGCAGGGTCCATCAGGTGGCACCGGTTGTCCTTCTCGTACCTGGTTATGGAAAGAAGAGAGGGCAGAGTGCAGAGCTCTGCAATATGTTAGAACTCCCTCATCTCTCAATGTCATTTCATGAGGAACGACAAACTTCCCTACTTGCTCAGGTGTGCTCATGGCTCTTCCTGTTATTACTTCGTAGGGAGATAAACCTGTTTTTCTGCTCGTTGTAGATCGCATACTCATTAGCGCGATTGGCAGTGCATCAGGCCAGCTTAAACTCGTGTCAGCACATATTTTCGCGAGTTTTTGTTTTAAGGTTTGGTTAAATCTTTCTACCATGCCTGCACTTTGCGGATGATACGGCGTGTGTAGTTTATGTTTTATCCCCAACGCATCTGTTATTTCTTTTATCTTTTATCATTATGTTTGAGCATCTGTACAAAGTCTATTTGTAGGTTTACAAAAGGACCATAGGGGGCAGGGTGCGCACCTTGTGTCGTTTTCACCACTTTCCCTATGTTGAACTGTTGACAAATAGAACATCTTGAAACCAAATCTTCACATGCTTTATCTATTCCGTTAATAAACCATGATGCTTTTAAAGTCTTTGCCATCCCTCCCTTGTTCACATGTGACTTTCCGTGAACAATACGAAGCAAGTAAGGGAGTAATGACTTGGGGCAAGCGGGACGTCCGTCCACAGAATAATATACATTATTTACAAGAACACAATGAGTGTCCCATTGAGCTCTTTCTGAGGCGTCAGCGGCTGTTTGTAAGGCAGCAACATCATAAGTAGAAGGAGAATCTTTGGGAGCGATTATCACAGGTAATAACGTCACAGCAAGATCAGTGGAGATAGCAGCAGCTTTAGCTGCAGAATCTGCTAATGCATTACCAACACTAACAGAGTCAGTCCTTCCAGTGTGTGCATCACATTTGAGAATTGCAACTTTAGCAGGTAACAATAATGCATCAAGAAGATCTTTAACCAGATGGGCATTTTTAATAGGAGTACCAGCGGCCGTGAGAAATTGTCTGTGTCGCCAGATACCACCGAAGTCATGACAACAACCAAATGCATATCGAGAGTCTGTTATATGTTAACTACCTTATCTTTAGCAAGAATGCATGCTTTGGTCAGGGCAACGAGTTCAGCTTGTTGAGCAGAACATGTATCAGATAGCTTGCCTGAAGCTAAAACATCAGTTTGAGTTGTCACTGCAAAACCTGAATCCAAGGTGCCAGTAAGGTTCCTGCTAGAGCTCCCGTCTGTAAACAGAGTCAGAATGCATTCATCATTAGTTTCAGGGATAGGCTGGTCATACAGGTGCTCTCTCACCATATATGCATTATCAGTTATCAAAATACAATCATGTGGGTCTCCATCTTCCGATGTTGGCAACAAAGTTGAGGGATCAAGGGCAGGTGAACGATGTATATGCAAATTTGGCAAAGAGGTGAGGGACAATTCATACCTACTTTGTCGTGAGGCGGTGAAATGCTGAGTGCCTGCCCGCAAAAGCATAGCCTGTACAGCATGAGGAACATAAAGATGACAGTCATAATCTAACACAATGTCTGAAGTGGTTTCTACAATGAATGCGGCAGCCGCCACAGCACGAAGACAAGGTGATAAACCCAACTCTGTTGTATCAAGACGCTTTGAATAGTATCCAATAGGACGCTGCTTGGGCCCATGTGATTGTGTGAGTACTCCAGAGGCGAAACCATTCTTTTCATGCACATACAAGTGAAACGGTTTCGAATAGTCCGGTAATCCCAGTGCAGGAGCAGAGGCTAGACCAGTCTTTAGGGCAGAAAATGCGTTTTCAGCCACAGGAGTCCATACAAGAGGCTCAGGTGATGAGGTTAACACCATATCATAGAGAGGTCTAGTTAGCTCAGCATAGTTAAGAAGCCAGGGGCGGGAATAGCCGGTAATCCCCAGAAATGATTTCATTTGCTTCTTCGACACCGGGCGCGGAATAGCCATCAAGGCTTCAAGTCTCTTTGGAGATATCTCGCGAGTCCCTCTGTTCAACACGTGTCCCAAATAGTTCACCTTCGTCTGCACGAGCTGTAGCTTGTCCAAGCTAGCTTTGTGTCCTTTCACAGCAAGCGCCGTTAACAGAGCCTTTGTATCAATCTCACAAGCCTCCTTGCTGGGGCTAGCTATGAGAAGATCATCAACATACTGTACCAGTGTGCTACCACCGGGTAGAATCACATCTTCTAAGTCATCTTTAAGCGCCTTAGCGTAGAGAGGGTGGGCGAGTGCACGAATCCCTGGGGCAAACGTGTAAAAGTATACTGCTGTCCCTCATAAGTGAAAGCAAACATGTACTGACTTTGAGGATGCAATGGAATGCTAAAAAATGCCGAACACAGGTCCACTACTGTGTAATACTCAGTGGTGGGTGGTATGGAAGTCAAAATAGTGTGTGGATTTGGAACTATGGGAAAAATGGGAGCCACATAATTGTTAACACTTCTCAAATCTTGCACAAAACGCCATGCATTAACTTTGTTAGGTTTCTTTACTGGTAAAATAGGCGTGTTGCAGGGACTCTGACATGGAACTATTATTCCTTGTTCCAATAGTGAATGCATTACTGGTCTGATACCTGCTATAGCTTCTTTGGAAATAGGATACTGTGGTTTTCTGGGAAGAGGAACATTGTCTCTGACATCAAGAATCACGGGAGCTACTGATTTAATTAATCCACACTCATTGGAGTGGGAGGACCAAAGTTCAGATGGAATATCCTGTAGCAATGGATGCAAAACACGTTGAGTTAGCTGAGGAACCACGACTGCAGAGGGCAGTGGTGTAACAGTGCACACAGGAAAGAAGGAGTCATTAAACCAATTGTCATCCACAGTCATAGTCCATCCTCACCTTTAAAATGACTATACACAACACCGTTATGAAGAAACACTTCCTCTGGTAGACAGTGAGTCATGTAACGTGCAAAAAGGCCTAATTGCTGTTGTTCTACTCCTTCCACGACAGCCACCGAAATATGGGGCGAGGATCCAGTAACCTGAAATAATGACAAAGCCAAATCTCCAATGTTCGGTAAATAGAAAACTCCTTTAGGGGTTACTGCGAGAGTATCTGAAAACACAGAGAAATGAGATCCTAAATAGGGGCCAATTTGCTGAGAGTAAGCGACATCAGTTCCTGAAATGTCAACATACAGAGTTACATGAAGATCCTGCAAGCCTGTCAGCTTAGAATGGTCTGGCAAATCTTCCCTTCCTGCCAGGAAATCATTAGTCTGGACCCATGTTACCGTCTGAGAGGCCATAGCATCAGATTGAGGAGGTGTATACATTAGAGAATAGTAACACCCTACATTTACAGCCTGTAACATGTTTGAAAGGAGACTAGAATTTTGTTCAGGAACCGTGATATAGATACCGTCAGGAGAGCAGTAAATAGTTGCATGCCATTTGGATAACAAATCTCGACCTAACAAATTACATGGTGAGTTATCAGTAATCACAAATGAATGCTCACATGAAATGGGTCCGAATTTAACTTTAGCTGGTGCTCCAATAGGATGTGACAAAGCTATCCCGGCTATTCCTACTGTTTTCACATGATCAGAAGTAGGAACTAATCCTATACGCTTAGCATTTGATTCGTTAATAGTGGAGACTGTCGCACCTGTGTTCACTAATAGCTCAGCAAACTTTCCATCTATTAATACTTCAACTGTGGGTTCAGCAGTTACAGTTATTTGGGGGCATGCGGTTACAACTTCCTGTTCTGTGTCTACATTTTTTTCACACACTGGGAGGCACTGATCTGCCGTCCTATTGTTGAGGAGAAAACCACTGATTCAGGGGCGGACCTGGTCTGGGGGGAGCCCATTGGTTCAGGGGTGGTAGGGGCGGTCCTGGTCTGGGGCCCTGTTGGGCCTGAGGCGGATCCTGAGATCCGTACGACCAACCTCCTCTATCTGTCATTCGAGGTCCTGCACCTCCTCTGCCTCTGTTTCTGTAAGGGGGGGACATTCCTCTGCCTACTTGAGGTTTAAATGGACAAACTTTAGCCCAATGTCCTGGCTGTCCACAATGAAAACACTGATTCTGTTGGCTCTCAGGCGGTGACATGCCATTAGGCTGCAGCCACGGGCTAGGTATCACTGGAGCAGCAGGAACCCAAGATACAGCAGGCTGTATCGGCAATGTGTGTGTGTGAGGAGCAGGAAAAGGGGGGGCTGCAGCTGCAGCTGCAGCTGCAGGCGCTGCCTGTGTCTGAAAAGCAGAGGGATTAACCATAGCAGTCACCATCATCTGCTTGTGTCTCTGTTTGCCTTTTGTCTCATATTTGCGAGCATTCTTTCCCTTGCCTTTCTTCAAATCACTTCCTTCATTCTCACTGTCAGATGTGGAGTCAGACTCCTTGGATTTCTCGTACTCTTTCTGCAAATGTCTAGCATACTCTTTTAACTCATCATCACTCTTTCCTGCTTCATCTATTTGCTTCTGTAAATTTTTAGCTTTTTCTTGACTTTCCTTCATATATTTTGTCACTCCTTCTAATTTAGTAGCTGCTGACTGTTTTTTTTTTTTTTTTGCCTACAACTTTCACTAAACTCCATTTAACATCCTCTCCCTTCCTAGGAGGATACTTTCCTCCTTTACCATCTTTCCCTAAATAGAGCTCTTTTAGCTCGGTATCGCATGCGCGCAGGACCTTTGGATCAAAGGTTCCTTCTTTTGGCCATTTTCCATCAGTTTGTTTGTTCCACAACTTAAACAATTTAGGCCAATCATGGTGTGGATAGGATCCGTTTAATCAGTGTGTCTCGTAAAAACTTTGTTCTAGCATGGGCTTCTTCAGGAGAATCTGGCTTTTCTCCCCGCAAAACACGTTCTCGTTTTTCCTTGGATCTCCTTATGGCTTTATTAATGAGAAACAACAAATAATTCTGGCCTGCACCTGAATATAATCCTTGATACACACCACAGTTATGAGCAATACACAGGGGTCTGCCACGGATCATCTGCCGGACTATCCCCAGCTCACCAACTCTCACAAGCATATTTACTTGGTTTGTCACACAATTTTCCACACACAGATCATCAACATATAATTGCCATTTCGTCAAATGTTGCAACATAACACAACCATCAAAAGCAGCTTTCCACAAATGCCACACAACAGAACCTACAACTTTAATAAAAACACCTTTAACTATTTTTCTATAACACTTCAGACGATCAACGTCTGTTTCATATTCATCAGCGTAAAGTTCCACAGCAAGCTCTCAAAACTCTTTTATTTTAACTATTTAAGGGTTACTTGATCTCGTCTGCAGTACTGCGTACAGGGTTGCAATCCTCTGTCACCAGACATAGACCGAGAATCAACAATACTACAGAAAAGATGAACACTAGTTGCTCATACGCACTTATTACAGACCCCAATATGCCTTTCCCATCTAGGTTGCGAGCCACAGTCTACTCGGCATAAGTGTCAGTGTCATTTTCTGCTTCACACTTCGCCGAGGTGAAATGCCCTTCATCTATATTTTTACTTAACAATATCAGCCTCTTCCAGCTTTCCCACACTGCCCGCCGGGCTTTATCCTCACAGATGAGGGGCCTAGGGCCACTCCGTGTTCTTTTCCTTAATTTATTAGGGATCCCGTAACCTTCAGCACAGTCAAGAATACAACTCTGAGCACTCCACACTAAACTTGAGAATCTTTAGAAAAGGTGTTCTCTTACCTTAGTCTAGATGTACAGTGGAGCAGTTGCATCAAGTCTGTGGCTTCAGGTGTTTAGGATCCCATCCTCGTCGCCATTAAATTGTGGTGGCGTGACCCGGCCGTGAGGCGATCGTCCAGCGGAGCAGTGACCAGAAATGAGGCTTCGAACTCAGTATAAAAGTTTACACACAAAGTTTATTCATGCAGCATGAGAGAGAAGTTACAGCATACTCAAGAGCATCTGAAGTTCTCCACCGAATGGCAGAGATGCTCAATACTTTATAGTTCTTCAAACATAAGGGAGGAGAAAGGGAGGGGGGAAACATGTGTACGTGTCATCTTAATACAGTTGTTCATAATGAAAAGACAAAGGGAGGGGGAGAAAAAGGGGGGGGTGACAGGTGTGGGTGAGTTGCAATCAAGGGTGAGCAAAGGGTCATGTCAGGTGAACATTGTACTCTGGAAACAACCGAGACATTACCCCGGTCTAGCGGTTTACAAAAAGCATACGTCTACAACTTACAACACTTGCGGTTATCAAAAAAATCTTAAGAAAGCGTACATCGTTACCATTGAATATTTATGTAATCACAAGGCGCTCATTTATCATAGTACAAACCGTTCATCATCATGTCACCAAAAAAATCCCCTCAGCTCTCATTCAACTGCAACCTGAGACCATGGTGGGCCTTTTGGCCTTTTGCAAGGCAGTGGGCTGAAGATGTGAAACCACATCCGGGCTAAACCTGCCTTGAACTGCAGAACTGGGGGTTCTGTCCTCGATTTCACCTTTGTGCGGATATTTGCACAGATCTCTGACCTTACGCCTTACTATTACAGGCTACTTCAATAAATCAAGTATAATGAAAAACATATTGATACAATTGTTAAAAAGAAGAATACATGAGCAAGGAATACATGAACATAATAAGAAGCACAGGATTATCTGTAAGAAAAATGCATGATTATAATAGAGGGTATTTAATCAAGATTCCACAGCCCTAAACTGAGACCATATCTTCAGTGTATTAATCACAACAGGGTTTGTACGTTTTTTTTATGCTGAGGGGTAATGGTGCACAGAGCATTGATGTTAAATATACCAGATTACACGAAGCCTGCTCCATTTCAGACCATACCAGCCCCTGATTTTGGTAGAAATGTGATACCCAGTAAACCATCTTGTGAATATTGGTTGCCCAATAGTAATGTAGAACATGTGGTAATGCCAAGCCCCCCATCTGCCTTCTTTCTTTCCAGATATGATTTTCTTATCCTTGGGATGGATTTGTTCCAAATAAAAGACGAGATGCATTGGTCCAATTCTTTAAAAAAGGATTTTGTAATAAAGACAGGAATTGTTTGAAAAAAAAAACAGGAAGCGTGGCAGGATGGTCATCTTGATGGTATTTATTCTACCAGCTAAAGAGATAGGAAGTAATGACCACCGGTTTAGATCCTGTTTAGCCCTCTCCAGCGCTGGTTTCAGATTGTGTTTAAATAAACTGTAACCAAGCTAGGGCTGGAAAGGGATTTCTGGATTTAGACGATAAAAAATACCAACAACGCCATCTTGGGACTTTCAACCAAAGAGTTTTAACAATGTACTTATTTTTAGTTACCGACCCTTTAACAGAGGGTTTCCCCTTTAACAATACACAGGTGAGTTCACAAATGAATACAAAGGCATGGTTTAGGAAAAATATATATATACACACACAAGCTTTATTTAATTAGACAAAATAGTTTTTTTAAAAATACAACAATGATTTCTGGTGTCTGTTCAGGAAGAAGTAAGTGTAGGGACCCCGCTAACTGCAGCCAGGCTTATCTGTATCAGGCCTAAAAATAAACACGGCAAATTCACGACAATAACACACATCTAGTTAATAAATTAGACTATGTAAAGGACATGAACAAGCCTGACACAACAAACTGTAGCTACAGCCACGGCTGCTTACACAGCCTGGACGGGGATACTTTAACACTGTTACTGAGCAGAGTCTTTAAATCAAGACAAAAAGACAAGCAAAAAGGAGACAAAAAGACAAGCAAAAAGGAGACAAAAAGACAAGGCAAAAGTGGCAATCTGCAACAAAATACATGAACGTTAACCACTTACATACAACAACAACACACGGCACATTAAGATAAACAAAACCCAGTTGAGGTTTACCTCGGCCGTCCGCGACCCGATCACGTCACTACCTCACGCTCGTACCGCGTACTATATGAGCTTCCAGGACACAACGATACGCCAACCCGAAAGGAACACCGTCCTGGAATTAAAGTGAAAGTTACTCACATGTACGGACGTTGAAAACACTTAACACACGCGACTCGTACCTGCTCTCAACCCGGAGCTCTGCAGAGACTGAAGGGAGCTCCGCCACTCAATTTTATCCCCACAAACAACCAGGTAACTACAGGTGATTGGTTCCCACCCAGCTGTGGGGCATGAGCGCTAATCAGCAGGTTACATCTACCTCCCCCAATTTTTATCAAGGCCAAGGACGAAAGATACCTGCACCTAGGCTGCCAGAACCCAATACCTGAGGGGTTGTAGCCCTACTTGCCTCCCCCTGCACTGGTCGTGGGAGACGATGCACATTTGTGTGATGCCCTGTCGTTTTCCTTAGAGACTTGCGTGGGACAGCTGCGCTGGTGCTAGGGCCTCCATGGAACGGTGTGAGAGGGGAGGAACTGGCAACTGCTGCAGGCGGTGTTGGACGAGCTGGAGTGGGCCGGTGGTCCTGTGGTGCCGTCAATACCACCCATAACCCATTCTCCACCATCTCCTCCTCTTCATCACTTTCTGAAGGTGATGCCACTTCGGGTGCGTGCAGTGGCCTGACCTGAATTTGTCCAGGGGACTGGGGCAGGGCAGGTTTCAACATTGTCCAGTGCACTTGCCTCACACGAGTTAGATCGTAGACTGGGGCTACGGAGTAGACCACTCCGCCTGGTTCAGGTGGTCTCACCACCTCGAAGACAGTTGATCCCCACTTATCCTGGATCTTGTTACGGCCACGTGCTGCATGGTCATGCTGGTACACACACTGACCTGCTTTCAACGGTTCCTCCAGCACCCCCCGATCATGTCGCTCCTTTCGCCGCCTTGCCGCAGCCTCCATTTGGTCCCGGGCAGAGTCAAAAGCAACATCCAGCCGCCAGCGATGCTCTGCCACCCAGTCACACACTCTCCCCTCAGTCGGTTCTGGAAGGTGACCCAACAAAAAGTCTACAGGTAAGTGCGGTTCCAGGCCAAACATGAGGAAGTGTGGGGACTCACCTGTCGACTGATGAGCGGTGGAGTTATAATTAAAAACAAGCTGGGGGAGATGCTCAGGCCAGTGGCTCTTCTGGTCAGGAGGCAGAGTGCATAGTAGGTTATGCAGAGTCCGATTAAACCGTTCGCACTGACCGTTACCCTGTGGGTGATAGGGTGTGGTGCGTGTCTTCTTCACTCCATACAGCTTACACAACTGTCGAACCACAGCACTCTCAAAACTTCTCCCTTGATCAGAGTGAATGCGGGCTGGGACTCCATAGCGATAAAACCACTCTTTCACCAGCACTTCTGCCACCGTAGCTGCTCTCTGGTCCCAGGTGGGAATGGCCTGAGTGAACTTTGAAAAGACATCTGTCATCACCAGCACAAGCTCCTTTCCGTCCCGGACAGGCTCCAACAAGGTGAAGTCTATAGCCAGCACTTGGTTCGGTTTAGCTGCTAAGAGATGACCCATGGGCACTCGAACTCTTGGCTGCGTACATTTGGCCAGGACACACCGCTCACAACGCTGACACCACTCCTTTATCTCGAGGTCCATTTTTGGCCAGTAGCACCTCTGCCTCACCAACTCAGTAGTTTGCTCGATTCCTTGGTGCCCGTGATTCTGGTGAAGCTGCATCAACACTTCCTCCTTGAGACCCTCTGGAAGCAGGAGTTGGTAGACCTCCTCCCCACCATCTGGGCGAAACAGCCGACGATACAGCAGGCCATCAGTCTGCACAATCCGGTCCCACTGCCGGACCAACCCACGCACCTGGGGACTCAGCTCCTGTCTTTCAGCTTGACTTGGCGCCCTCTGCTGGTGCCAGAAGCCAAGAAAGGCTCCAATGGCTGGATCCGCTTGCTGGAGTGCCTGTAGATCTGCTGAGGTGCGGGAAAGAAAGGCAGTTACCTCTGCTTGCACTGCAATTTGCCGCTTACCCCTTCTCGCTGTCCTCTGCAGGGCATCAGGTACGGCCGTTCCGGGGAGAACTTTCTCGAGCTTGTTTGGGGCATCGACCCTTGTCTGCCTCAAGAAGGCTTCAGGATTCTTTTTGACACGGGCTGGGCGATCACAGTATCTGAATGAAGACAACCCAGAAGACCCAACCTGTACCGAACAGGTAGTAGCAACCATCTCATTAGCACCTCCTGGTACCTGAACTGACCCCTTTCTCCTAACCCTTGCCAATTCTGCCTGGGAAGTAGCGGCTACGGTGCGAGGAGCACGTGAAGAGTTACTTGGGCAATGTGGGACATGCTCATTCTCACATTCACGGGCGTAGTGTCCTGCCTGGTGACACCGTCTGCACACAACGCTACTGGGCCGACTAGGTCTGGGGACGAGGGGCACCGCCTGCATCGCTTTGATGGCCTCTGTGAGCTGACCAAGCTGCTCCTGTTGCCTATATACCAACGCGGTCAAAGCTGCGAGCTGTTCCGAATTGGAACTGCTAAGTGGGCACTCCACATTACGCTGGACACAAGAGCTCTGCACAGCACATAAAGGGGAAATAGAACAGTGTTTACTGTTAGCTGGGCTACCCTCACGTTCCCATCTGATAGCCTCAGCACGTACATCAACTAAGGACAGTGTGGGATCACTACGAACAGACTTCTTCAATTCCCTACGAAGATCAAAGTCATTAACCTTCTCTACAAACTGATCACGCAGCAAGATAAAAGAGTTAATCATTCTGTTAGGGGCACTAGCAACAACTTTCTCCATCAAGAAACACAAAGCATGAGAAAATTCTTGCAGAGACTCTCCCTCTAACTGTCTCCTAGAAAAGAAGTCTTCCTGTAGAGACACATAGGACTTTGGGCACCCATAGAGCTCCTCTAAAATGGCTAGAACGCGTTCTGGGTCATCACGGTCTAAACGTGGCCTGTACTTTATTTCATCCCTGGCTTCGCCCTCTAAATGATCAAAAATAAAGCATGCCTGGTCATTGGGACCCAAATGTCTAGCCCTCATGCTAGCTCGTACCTCCTCCACCCACTCATCTACCCCAATACCATGAGTACCCCTAAACATGGGGCACTTCCTTTCTTGTGGAAGGTAGATGATGCGTTCGGGGGCAGCAGTGTTCATGATTGTCCAGGGGGCACTCAGACCCGCTTGTGCTTCTGTCCGAGCCGCAGCCTCGTCCTGTAGCCGCTCCTTGTTTGCCCGTAGCTGTCGCACTTGCTCCATGAGGTCCTGCAGCTCCTTCTCCATGGTGGTGGGACACTACAGCAGCAGCCACTCGTGTCGTCGGTCAGTGGTCTGCACCCAGGACAAACAGCAGGTCCCACGCTGCGACAACAGTTGCCTTGTCTTTTTAAATAAATGGAAAAGGGAAGAATAAAAAAAACATGCTAACAGTCTACTCACTACACCACAGTCTGCTCACTACACAACAGTCTGCCAATTAGCATTAAAGCAACAAATTTCTAAAACCAACACATGCCTTTGATTGTGTAAATCCTGCCAACAACGCCAGAACAGTGTAACCAAGCTAGGGCTGGAAAGGGATTTCTGGATTTAGACGATAAAATACCAACAACGCCACCTTGGGACTTTCACCCAAAGAGTTTTAACAATATACTTATTTTTAGTTACCGACCCTTTAACAGAGGGTTTCCCCTTTAACAATACACAGGTGAGTTCACAAATGAATACAAAGATATGGTTTAGGAAAAATATATATACACACACACACACAAGCTTTATTTAATTAGACAAAATAGTTTTTTTTAAAAACACAACAATTACTTCTTCCTGAACAGACACCAGAAATCAGTGTAGGGACCCCGCTAACTGCAGCCAGGCTTATCTGTATCAGGCCTAAAAATAAACACGGCAAATTCACGACAATAACACACACATCTAGTTAATAAATTAGACTATGTAAAGGACATGAACAAGCCTGACACAACAAACTGTAGCTACAGCCACGGCTGCTTACACAGCCTGGACGGGGATACTTTAACACTGTTACTGAGTAGAGTCTTTAAATCACACTGTTACTGAGCAGAGTCTTTAAATCACACTGTTACTGAGCAGAGTCTTTAAATCACACTGTTACTGAGCAGAGTCTTTAAATCAAGACAAAAAGACAAGCAAAAAGAGACAAAAAGACAAGGCAAAAGTGGCAATCTGCAACAAAATACATGAACGTTAACCACTTACATACAACAACAACACACGGCACATTAAGATAAACAAAGCCCAGTTGAGGTTTACCTCGGCCGTCTGCGACCCGATCACGTCACTACCTCACGCTCGTACCGCGTACTATATGAGCTTCCAGCACACAACGATCCGCCAACCCGAAAGGAACACCGTCCTGGAATTAAAGTGAAAGTTACTCACATGTACGGACGTTGAAAACACTTAACACACGCGACTCGTACCTGCTCTCAACCCAGAGCTCTGCAGAGACTGAAGGGAGCTCCGCCACTCAATTTTATCCCAGCAAACAACCAGGTAACCGCAGGTGATTGGTTCCCACCCAGCTGTGGGGCATGAGGGCTAATCAGCAGGTTACAAAACATTTAAATTTGCGTGTAACCGAGACCTCCAAATATGTGAAGGTGTCCTGAGCTATTTTAAAAGGAAACTGGTCAAAGTTCATACAACGTGCCTGAGCATTAACTGAAAATAAGAGGCTCTTTGACAGGTTGATTTTGTAACCTGAAATTTTACCAAAACTAGATATTAAGTCCAGGGCTTTAGGGATTGAGATGTCAGCTTGCGAGAGATACAGAATTAAATCATCGGCATATAAGGATAACTTGTGGGTCTGTTCCCCCCCTACTGATCCCTGTCAAATCCACCTCACTCCTCAGTGCTACAGCCAGAGGCTCAATTTCTATATGGAAAAGAAGTGGGGACAGTGGACACCCCTGTCTGGTCCCTCGATATAGGGAAAAATAATTAGAGACTATTTTATTTGTTCTGATACAAGCCTTTGGTGATGCACGCAAGATCTCGATCCAGGAGCAAAACGCTGGACCAAAGCCAAATTTGTTCAAAGCTGTAAACAAATAATTATACTCTATCCGGTCAAACGCTTTGTGTGCGTCAAGTGAGATAATCACTTCCGGGATACAGATCCATCTGACATGTAGATTATGTTAAATCATTTTCGTAAATTACCAGAAAGTTGTCGCCCTGCGATGAATCCCATTTGATCAGGATGTATTATGGAGTTCATCACTTATAGGTCTATATGAATCGCATCTGAGAGGGTCCTTGCCCTTTTATGTAAAACTGAAACTATAGCTTCTGTCATGCTCGGCGGTAGTGACTTCTTTTCAAATGATTCTGTTAATACTTCACTTAGGAGTGGGGCCAATTTCTGAGAGAACTTTTTATAGAATTCGATTGGGAACCCATCTGGACCCGGTACCTTACCACTCTTCTTTGTGTGATTGCCTGCTCAATTTCATTAGTTGATATAGGTTCATCAAGATTATCTTTTTCCTTTTCACAGATGGTTGGAAATTTCAGTTTTTTAAAAAAGTTGTTTATTTCAGTTTTCTCTCTGGACTCTGAGGTGTAAAGTTCCTCGTAGAATTTCTTAAATTCGGTATTGATATTTACTTGATCTGTTGTTGTACCTTGTGTTGTTTGTATTTCTGCTATATAAGTAGCTTCAGCAGATTGTCTCAGCTGATGGCACAATAATTTACTAGCTTTCTCACCAAATTCATATTCCCTTTGCGTCGATTTAAGAAAACGCTCCTCCTCTGATTCTGTAGTCAAAGTGTCTAGTTCTGTTTGCAGAACTACACGCTTCATGTAGAGGGCAGTTGAAGGGGACAAAGAGTGTTCCTGATCAATATAACTTATTTGAGAGATGAGTGAATTAACCTTTTGATTTCATCATTTATTTTTGTTAGCATTATACGATATTATCTGTCCCCATAAGAAAGCCTTCATTGCCTCCCAAAGTATCTGCACAGTCACATCTGGCGTACGCTTTGTTTGCAGGAAGAAGTCTATTTGAGATGACCCAAAAGCCACAAACTCCTCATCAGCAAGTTGCCTCTGAGTAAGTCTCCAGCTACATTTGATGCGTCTGTTATTTGGAAATCAGAGCTTCATGCAGACAGGGCTATGATCTGAGATTATTATGCCTGTATATTCACAAGATTTCAACTGGGACAGCATTCTTTTATCTATAAATAAAAAATCTATTCTAGAGTATGACTGGTGTGCTGGAGAGAAAAATGAATATTGTCTAGAATTAGGTTTTTTTTTATATCTCCAGGCATCAATCATTCCATAACTCTGGAAAAAGTCTTTCACATATCGAGCAGATTTGTTTAATGCTCCAGGCGAGGGTTTAGAGCAGTCTAAGCTTGGGTGTAATATACAGTTAAAATCTCCACCTATACTGAATTGCTGGCCATAGGGATCTGGAAATTGTGCAAAGATAATTCTGAAAAATTCCGCATTGTCCCAGTTAGGGGCATACAAGTTTACCAACACTACAGGACAGTCAAATAATTTTCCTTGGACCACTACAAACCGACCATCAGTGTCTGCTGTTACTTTAACTACATCAAACAAAACATCTCTACATATAAGAATGGCTGTACCCCTGCTCTTTGCAGTGAACTTGGAGTGTAAAGCCTCCTCTTTGAAGTCTACTATGATCCCTGGGGATCAGATGTGTCTCCTGTAGGAAGACAATGTCTCCCTTCAGTTTCCTGATGTGAGAGAATATTTTGCTTCGTTTAACTGGGTGATTTAGGCCTCTGCAATTCCAGCTAATTATCACAGTATCACTACTATCTGGCTTTTACACTCACTTTTTAACATATGGGCTCCCTGGGAGTCGGTGTTGGACAAATACAAATGTCTGACAGCAAAAGGGAAAAAATAAGAAAATAATACATGAGAAATAATAACAAAAATTAAAGCCGCAAGCGGCGATGTGCGGGCCCTCGTTCAAGCACCGCCTGATGTGCACGACCGCCTGATGTAAGCCACCGCCTGATGTGCTGCAGGTGTTGCTGTGCTTCCTAGGCTGAAACTGTGAGCAAGCATGTTAAAAACATGTTCTGAGAGTAAATACTGCTTGTGTCCATTAGGTGGCGCTATTCATATGACAAACATGTGTATGTATATGAGTTCAGGCTGGGCCCATGATGAAACATGTCAAATTTGGAAGAGATCGGAGATTGTATGTAAATGTCAGTACCGTGTATTTCCTGAGGGTGGCGCTATGGCTGTAGTAGATAAATGAGTCCATAGGTGTGTTGAGGGATGGACCCTGATCATGTGTATGTAAGTTCAAACAAATTGAACACTGTATGAAGGAGCTATAAGTACTTCCTGTTTCATGGCGAGACATCAGAGTTTGAGGCGTGGCCACGCCCACACCGATTGACTTAGAGAAATTCTGTCTGATGACTTTTGATCGTCAATGTGTCTGCTTCAAAATGTGCGTGGTTGGGAGTTGATCGGAGCAAAATTGTAGGAGCTATTTACATAAATACATACTTTAGAGGTTGAAAAAATGTACTCCAAGTTTAGCGAAGTGCCACGCCCACAAAAATTGACGTAGAGAAATTCTGTCTGATATTGTTTGATCGTTAATCTGTCCACTCCAAAATGTGTGTGGTTGGGAGTTGATCGGAGCAAAATTGTAGGAGGAGTTCAAACAAATACATACCCAAAATAATGGGGTCAAAAACAGAAAAATCAAAATGGCCGACTTCCTGTTGGGATTTCACCACGAGGTTAAGAGGCTTTTTTGTAGATCTTGGCATAACACCTTACCAAAAAAAATTTCATGCATGCATGTTGAACCGTCGTGAGGGGCTGGCCCTCCGAAATTTTCAAATTCAAGGGGGCGCCGTTTAGCCATTTTGGGGATTTTTTTTTCGGGACCACCAAAATGTCGAAATTTTCACCAGGCCTGGTGCATGTGCAGCGGTTGGGGACTTTTGCACCGCGTTATGGCAAGCACATTTGACATACAAAATACGGAAGAATAATAATAATAATAATAATAATCACTCGGGTTTCAATAGGGCCTCGCCGACAATTGTCGGTGCTCGGGCCCTAATAATAATTAAATGAAAAGAAAAAGAAAAGAAAATCATACAAAACAAATAATATAGCGCTGGCCTCTAATCCATAGAGGCTGCCGGTGCCTCCAGTCATAGTCTCTAACAAGACTCGCAGATCCACTCATCTAATAGGCCAGAGTATTCACCAGAACATGGAATCAAAATAATAAATCGAAGCATAACCGCAACTCCTTAAATGAAAACATTTTTAATTTCTTAGCGTTCCGTTGTCACTTATAAAGATCACAACTTCACATGCATTTCAAAAATAATTAGGACCCCTTTAAACCCAAGATTACAATTGCTTTAGAACCACAGAGGGGAAAGTATAAACATCAGCTTACCTTTATGGCATATTGGATGATTATGACCTTAGTGTAGAAATATTAACTACCATCCTGCTGACAATGTAAACATTTAGGGTCCATTTAAGTGTACAACGTCCGCCTTTCTCTAAGCCTAAGTCATAATTAGTTCAGGACCCAACATTTAGTTAGGCCCGTAGTGACCATAGACTGTAAATAAAAATGGACAGCGTTGCTCCGCCTTTTCCCGTTGTACGGTTCTGAAGCCAAAAAACCCTCTCCTGGGCGCCGCCATTGTGCAGCCAGAGCCTGTGAAGCCACTGCAATAAGCTGCAATAAAACCCCGTTTTTTAAACTCTAATAACTAACGAAAAAGAAACTTTTCAGGAAAATGAGGCCTTGAACACAAAACAGTCAAATACTAACTACATATCACCACAGCATACGGATGGGAGAAATATTCGTACCACGTGTATTTATTTTTTAAAGTGTGACTGCTCCCCCATTCAAATGAATGGGGAGACAGATTTTTTTTTACCTATGCTGCAGCCAGCCACCAGGGGGCAGACACACTGTTGAAAGCTTCACCACCAGCCGAGGGAACTTCTCCCTTGGTGGTGACCAGTTCTCCTCTACAAATATCTTGGCTAGTTTGGAGTCCTTGAAACTCCGTCTCAGTCCATCTTTAATAGTAATTCTCAATTCCGCCGGGTAGAACACGCCGTAGCGTATCCCATCCCAGCGCCTCAGCATTCCTCGTTCCTCGTTGAAAGCAGCCCGCTGCCGGGCCACGGTCTGGGTGAAGTCCGGTTGGATGCGCACTCTAAAAAATGAAGCAAGGGGGTAGTAAATTCAGCTTAAATAAATACGCAATTTCAATATAAACATTTAAGTTTGCAGCATCTATTTGTTTAACTAAGTAACCAACTTGATTCATCAAGGTAAACCAACTTGAAAATAAAAAAAATATCCAAACTCATTTTCTCGTGTAATTTTAATGCATAAAAGTGCATGAGCTCAACATGTATCACATATTAAGTTGGTTCAGCTGAAATAATCTTTTGAAACCTGAAATTTTGAAGAGAGGGGGCGTGGCTACTCAAGCAACGGACGAGAGACTCCAGGTGCAGCCAGTTTGTAAAACTCGAGGCACTCGTGTCTGCTTGCTTGCACAGAGCTACTGTCTACTTTGGAATTTTGTCTTATGCACTTTGGAACAGCTGACAAGTCCTCTGTCGGGGAATTAATTATTGCTGGAGGACCATTAGCCTACTACATGGCTGCCCATGCCGCTTGAAAGGTAAGCCCTCGGACCGCCATTTTAGTAGCATGCTAGCATAAGAGGCAACAGCTATTGATTATTGACTGATTTATTTTGACTGGTTTATTGTTAAGCAGTGTTTAGAACATTTTCACCAAATCCTTTTCACAATGAACTGGTGCTGTAAAATTTGCAAATATGAAACTCCCAGAAAGACTGAGCTTTTAAAACACCACAGGCTACGACATGTGCATTGTGGGCAATTTCTGCCTTGTCTCTATTGGGACTGCTATTGCTCTTTCAAAACATGGGCCAGCCTTAAATCACACATGACAAGAAGTCATTCATCTTATCAAACAGCAAAAGTGAGTGATGTCTTGTCTTTTCAATGTCCATGTTGTACCCTAAGCTCCATCACCACAGAGAGGGAGTACTTTGAGCATATTGGCCGTCATTTAAAAAAACATGAAACTATTACATGCGATTTTGAAAACTGCCATTTCAAAACCAACATTTATGGTACTTTTGCCTCTCACAGGACACGCAAACACACTCCGCACTCACTGGATGACTTCAAGGCAGAGCTTGTACACAGGTATGTGAATCCTGTTAATGCCGGTGATGATCCTGATGATGAAGATATTGAGTGTGGAGAGGGTTATGATGAAGAAAGGAAAGAATTGCCTAACATCATTGAAGCTAATCTTGCCCACCTCTTTCTGAAATTGGAAAGCATATTTAATGTGCCCAAACAGTGTATTAATGAGATGGTGGAAGAACTAAACTTTATTTCTAGTTCAGCATCAGGTCCTATTATGAAAGACATTTTGCAGTCATGCTTTGAGAAGCATAAATGTCAACTTGATGATTCTGTGATCACTGACATGGTAACAGAACTCTGTAAATCCAACCCCATCAGCCAAGCATTGAGGAGTGATGGTCCTCTGTCCACTGCCTACAAGAGAAGAGTCTAAGCTTGGGTGTAATATACAATTAAAATCTCCACCTATACTGAATTGCTGGCCATAGGGATCTGGAAATTGTGCAAAGATAATTCTGAAAAATTCCACATTGTCCCAGTCAGGGGCATACAAGTTTACCAACACTACAGGACAGTCAAATAATTTTCCTTGGACCACTACAAACCGACCATCAGTGTCTGCTGTTACTTTAACTACATCAAACAAAACATCTCTACATATAAGAATGGCTGTACCCCTGCTCTTTGCAGTGAACTTGGAGTGTAAAGCCTCCTCTTTGAAGTCTACTATGATCCCTGGGGATCAGATGTGTCTCCTGTAGGAAGACAATGTCTCCCTTCAGTTTCCTGATGTGACAGAATATTTTGCTTCGTTTAACTGGGTGATTTAGGCCTCTGCAATTCCAGCTAATTATCACAGTATCACTACTATCTGGCTTTTACACTCACTTTTTAACATATGGGCTCCTTGGGAGTCGGTGTTGGACAAATACAAATGCGGGAGTGTCTGACAGCAAAAGGGAAAAAATAAGAAAATAATAAATGAGAAATAATAACAAAAATAATAATTAAAGAAAAAGAAAAAGAAAAGAAAATCATACTAAACAAATAATATAGCGCTGGCCTCTAATCCATAGAGGCTGCCGGTGCCTCCAGTCATAGTCTCTAACAAGACTCGCAGATCCACTCATCTAATAAGCCAGAGTATTCACCAGAACATGGAATCAAAATAATAAATCGAAGCATAACCGCAACTCCTTAAATGAAAACATTTTTAATTTGTTAGCGTTCCGTTGTCACTTATAAAGATCACAACTTCACATGCATTTCAAAAATAATTAGGACCCCTTTAAACCCAAGATTACAATTGCTTTAGAACCACAGAGGGGAAAGTATAAACATCAGCTTACCTTTATGGCATATTGGATGATTATGACCTTAGTGTAGAAATATTAACTACCATCCTGCTGACAATGTAAACATTTAGGGTCCATTTAAGTGTACAACGTCCGCCTTTCTCTAAGCCTAAGTCATAATTAGTTCAGGACCCAACATTTAGTTAGGCCCGTAGTGACCATAGACTGTAAATAAAAATGGACAGCGTTGCTCCGCCTTTTCCCGTTGTACGGTTCTGAAGCCAAAAAAACCCTCTCCTGGGCGCCGCCATTGTGCAGTCAGAGCCTGTGAAGCCACTGCAATAAGCTCCGCCCTACAGCGTAGTGTCACAAGACGCTGTGTGTCCTTTGAAGTTTGCCTCTACGGCAACTGTGTGTGCCTCTACGGAATCAAAAGAAACCCAGAAGTAAAACCCCGTTTTTTAAACTCTAATAACTAACGAAAAAGAAACTTTTCAGGAAAAAGAGGCCTTGAACACAAAACAGTCAAATACTAACTACGTATCACCACAGCATATGGATGGGAGAAATATTCGTACCACGTGTATTTATTTTTTAAAGTGTGACTGCTCCCCCATTCAAATGAATGGGGAGACAGATTTTTTTTTACCTATGCTGCAGCCAGCCACCAGGGGGCAGACACACTGTTGAAAGCTTCACCACCAGCCGAGGGAACTTCTCCCTTGGTGGTGACCAGTTCTCCTCTACAAATATCTTGGCTAGTTTGGAGTCCTTGAAACTCCGTCTCAGTCCATCTTTCATAGTAATTCTCAATTCCGCCGGGTAGAACACGCCGTAGCGTATCCCATCCCAGCGCCTCAGCATTCCTTGTTCCTCGTTGAAAGCAGCCCGCTGCCGGGCCACGGTCTGGGTGAAGTCCGGTTGGATGCGCACTCTAAAAAATAAAGCAAGGGGGTAGTAAATTCAGCTTAAATAAATACGCAATTTCAATATAAACATTTAAGTTTGCAGCATCTATTTGTTTAACTAAGTAACCAACTTGATTCATCAAGGTAAGGTCTTTTGAAACCTGAAATTTTGAAGAGAGGGGGCGTGGCTACTCAAGCAACGGACGAGAGACTCCAGGTGCAGCCAGTTTGTAAAACTCGAGGCACTCGTGTCTGCTTGCTTGCACAGAGCTACTGTCTACTTTGGAATTTTGTCTTATGCACTTTGGAACAGCTGACAAGTCCTCTGTCGGGGAATTAATTATTGCTGGAGGACCATTAGCCTACTACATGGCTGCCCATGCCGCTTGAAAGGTAAGCCCTCGGACCGCCATTTTAGTAGCATGCTAGCATAAGAGGCAACAGCTATTGATTATTGACTGATTTATTTTGACTGGTTTATTGTTAAGCAGTGTTTAGAACGTTTTCACCAAATCCTTTTCACAATGAACTGGTGCTGTAAAATTTGCAAATATGAAACTCCCAGAAAGACTGAGCTTTTAAAACACTACAGGCTACGACATGTGCATTGTGGGCAATTTCTGCCTTGTCTCTATTGGGACTGCTATTGCTCTTTCAAAACATGGGCCAGCCTTAAATCACACATGACAAGAAGTCATTCATCTTATCAAACAGCAAAAGTGAATGATGTCTTGTCTTTTCAATGTCCATGTTGTACCCTAAGCTCCATCACCACAGAGAGGGAGTACTTTGAGCATATTGGCCGTCATTTAAAAAAACATGAAACTATTACATGCGATTTTGAAAACTGCCATTTCAAAACCAACATTTATGGTACTTTTGCCTCTCACAGGACACGCAAACACACTCCGCACTCACTGGATGACTTCAAGGCAGAGCTTGTACACAGGTATGTGAATCCTGTTAATGCCGGTGATGATCCTGATGATGAAGATATTGAGTGTGGAGAGGGTTATGATGAAGAAAGGAAAGAATTGCCTAACATCATTGAAGCTAATCTTGCCCACCTCTTTCTGAAATTGGAAAGCATATTTAATGTGCCCAAACAGTGTATTAATGAGATGGTGGAAGAACTAAACTTTATTTCTAGTTCAGCATCAGGTCTTATTATGAAAGACATTTTGCAGTCATGCTTTGAGAAGCATAAATGTCAACTTGATGATTCTGTGATCACTGACATGGTAACAGAACTCTGTAAATCCAACCCCATCAGCCAAGCATTGAGGAGTGATGGTCCTCTGTCCACTGCCTACAAGAGAAATGAATATTTCAAGGAGAATTTCTCTGTAGTGGAGCCAGTTGAATATGTGCTTAATGCCCGGAAGCAAAAAAGCTATCAGTATGTACCTATTCTGAAGTCCTTATCTGAGATTTTTAAGAAGAAGGAAATGCAGGATTTCCTAATAAACAGTGATAAAAAAGCACAGAACACAGAAAACACAGAAACTCAGTACACGTCATTTTATGATGGAACCCACTTTAAAGCTAATAAATTATTCTCTGAAAATGATCTAGCAATAGCTCTCAATTTATATGTGGATGAATTTGAAGTGTGCAATCCACTTGGAACATCGAGAAAAAAGCACAAAATCACTGCTGTCTATTGGGTTCTTGTGAATGTACCACCATTGCTCCGGTCCTCACTGACCTCAATATTTTTAGCCATTCTATGCAAAGCTGAGGACATAAAACAATATGGATATGATACTGTGTTGGAGCCACTTCTTAAAGATCTTGGGAGTCTTGAGGAGGATGGGATTTACATTCCCTCTCTTGGCAGACAAGTTAAAGGTACTGTCTTTTCTGTCATTGCAGACAACCTTGGGGCTCATTCCATCAGTGGATTTGTTGAGAGTTTCTCAAGTTCATACTTCTGTAGATGGTGCCTTGGAGAACGCTCCAAATTGCAAGACTGTGAAGTTCGAACAGGAACACTTCCTCCCCGGACCAAAGAAGACCACACAGTGCATGTTCAGACTGCACAGGTGAGTGGGTACCATAGCTGTGGCGTAAAGCGACAATGTCCACTGACAGAAAAACTTAAGCATTTTGATGTTCTGTCAGGCTACCCCCCTGATTTGCTGCATGATCTTTTTGAAGGTATTGTACCAAAAGAAGTAGCACTGTGCCTAGATACCTTGATTAAGAACAAATATTTCACTCTCTCAGAGCTGAATACATTGATCAGAGAGTTTCCATATAAGTGGACAGATAAGAAGAATGCACCACAACCAGTACCCCTTAATTTTGCTGCTAAAAAAACTGTTGGTGGGAATGCGCATGAAAACCGGGCTTTGCTGCGACTCCTTCCTTTCATCATTGGCACAAGGATACCGCTGAGTGACCCAACATGGCAAGTTCTTCTCAACCTCAAGGACATAGTTGAACTTGTTGTAGCCCCTGTCCATACAGATGAGACAATTTGTTTCTTGGACAGTAAGATATCAGAGCATCGACACAGATTCTGTGAAGCTTTCCCTGGTCAAAGACTCACTCCAAAGCATCATTTCATAGAACATTATCCTCAGTTGATAAAGGCTTTTGGACCACTTGTGTCGCTGTGGACCATGCGGTTTGAGGCTAAACATAGTTTCTTTAAACGTGTTGTCAGACATACTCACTCCTTCCGCAACATTCTTCTCTCTCTCTCAGTGAAGCATCAGATGATGATTGCGTATAATCTACATGACAGTAAGGTTGTCCAACCTTCATTGCAGGTGACCAAACTGTCAGAGGTAGTATTGACTGTGCTGAGAGAGGACATCAAGTCAGCAGTGGAAGCCAAGTACCCTGGTAAGCAATGTATTCACTTGGCTAACACGGTGTGTTACAGTGGCACTAGATATGCCACTGGAATGATCTTGGCTAATGGTTCAACAAGTGGCCTCCCTGATTTTGGAGAGCTGATTCAGATTGTGGTTGTTGATGGTAAACCTGGATTTATTGTGGAATGCTTAGATGCTTGGTACATCGAGCACCTGGGAAGCTATGAGCTTGAGAATACAAGAACTTTTAAAGTTCTTGAGCCAGCTCAGTTGTCTGATATATTCCCTTTAGCTGCATACACCATTGCAGGGAAGCGTATGGTCACTCTGAAGCGATACATTTACTTGCCATAGATGCCTTTTTTCACACTGTCTTTGTGTTATCTAGTGATGTCAAAGGATGGCAGATTTCACAGCAAACAAGCAATCCCGAGGTACAAACTCTCATTGTGTTCAATGGCATACAGTAGTTAACCAATGGACTGTTAAATTGACACATTTTTACAAGATGATATGATGCAGCTAATATGAAAGTATTTGCTGTTTTATTCTCTTTATGCTATACATTTTCAGAACATATTTCTCCTTCTGAAAGAATGCTGAATGCAATATACAAGGAAATGGATTTTCCTGATCCTGATGTTCCTGGTATGTTATTCTTAATGAGGTTCTGCTAACATCATGGCTCCAAAAAATGTGAAATGTATGCCAGCAAAACCTCAGGCCTAAGATGTTGCAATGCTCACATATTATGTCAGAGTCACATAATGTCTTTTTTTCTTTACAGATGTTCAAATGACTCGTCTGAGTAAACCTGCTGCACTTCGTGTTATTGTTCAAGACCATATGATTGACAAGCTTGAACTGCCTTGTGGAGTACCCGAGACAGTGGATGAGCTAGAGTCTATTGTGCAACAGAAATATAGATTGGAAGCAGGGAAGTTTACCTTACATTACAAGGATGTTGATTTTGGAGGAGAGTTTTTTTCTCTTGCATCAACAAAAGATCTTAAAGATAAAGACACAATTAAGGTTGTCCATATTGTTGATATCTCCCCAATCCAATTTGTTGTAACTGACCTGGATAGATCCAACACAAGTGCAGCCAGCAGCTCAGACACAGGTGCAGCCAGCAGCTCCAATCAGCCTGCCAGTACTGCTTCATCTGAATCCGGTGATACAATCATCCTGTCATCACCTGAGCAAGGAAATCTGCGCTCAAAGTCTTGGCCCTCCGAATTTCCAATACCACGTTTCCGCAATGACACAGAGCTTGTGCTAGCAGCTGGTAATGAAGCTTTCAATAAAGATGGATGTCCACTCAGCTCTACTGCCATCGTAGCAGACATCTTTGAGAGATTAGCTGAAAGCATCTTTGAGTATGTTGCATATCCTACAAGCGCACAATGTGCTGATATAGCAGAAGCACTGATTCGAAAACATCCTTGCCTGAAAGAACCAGGGTCCTACAATGGATGTTACGGATGGCAACAAAGACTGAAATTTAAAATGGGCAATTACAGATCGAAACTTAGGGGTCTTGGGTGCCCTGAGCTTGATGTTAACTCCCTCCAAAAAAAGCGAGCCAATGAGAAGACGCCTGCAAAGAATGTGAAGAAAGCTCGGAAGGGTGAGGCAAACTACCTGCCACCTCATCCACTAGGAGAAACCAAAGAAAGCCTTGAACAACAAAGACTGGATCTTCTAAGTGAGGTAAAGAAGAGAAATAATTCCAACATCATCGGTGAGAAAATGGAAAGGACCTTTTCCACTCGGAGACAAGAAGTTGTCACCCTGGCTCCACATGTCAGTGACTTGAAGGAGCGATGGCCTGCTCTATTTCTTCCAGAGCAGGTGTAACCGGCTGATTAGCGCTCATGCCCCACAGCTGGGTGGGAACCAATCACCTGCGGTTACCTGGTTGTTTGCGGGGATAAAATTGAGTGACGGAGCTCCCTTCAGTCTCTGCAGAGCTCCGGGTTGAGAGCAGGTACGAGTCGCGTGTGTTAAGTGTTTTCAATGTTCGTACATGTGAGTAACTTTCACTCTTATTCCAGGACGGTGTTCCTTTCGTGTTGGTGGATCGTTGTGTGCCGCCAGCGCATATAGTACGCGGTACGAGCGCGGGTAGTGACGTGATAGGGTCGCGGACGGCCGAGGTAAACCTCAACTGGGTTTTGTTTATCTTAATGTGCCGTTTTGTTGTAAGTGGTTAACGTTCATGTATTTTGTTGCAGATTGCCACTTTTGCCTTGTCTTTTTGGTGTCTTTTTGGTGTCTTTTTGTCTCTTTTTGTCTCTTTTTGCCTTTCTATTTAGCTTGTCTTTGTTTTGTTCTTTTTGCCTTGAGTTACAGGCTCTGCTCAGTAACAGTGTGAGTTAAAGACTCTGCTCAGTAACAGTGTGAGTTAAAGACTCTGCTCAGTAACAGTGTGATTTAAAGACTCTACTCAGTAACAGTGTGATTTAAAGACTCTACTCAGTAACAGTGTTAAAGTGTCCCCGTCCAGGCTGTGTAAGCAGCCGTGGCTGTAGCTACAGTTTATTGTGTCAGGCTTTTTCTTGTTCTTTGCATCGTCTAATTTATCAACTAGATGTGTGTCGTTGTAGTGAGTGTGCCGTGTTCATAAGCCCGATACTTATAACCTGGCTGCAGTTAGCGGTGTCCCAACACTGATTTCTAGTATGTGATTCATGTTGAAGTAATGATAATAATTGTGTTTTAAAACTATTTTTCTGCCAGTTAAATAAAGATCGTGTATATATTTTCCTAAACCATGCCTTTGTATTCATTTGTGAACTCACCTGCGTATTGTTAAAGGGGAAACCCTCTGTTAAAGGGTCGGTAACTAAAAAATAAGTATATTGTTAAAACTCTTTGGGTGAAAGTCCCAAGGTGGCGTTGTTGGTATTTTATCTTCTAATCCCAGAAATCCCTTTCCAGCCCTAGCTTGGTTACACAGGTTAATGTTTTTGTATTTTGTTTTATTTGGAATTGGCAGAAGTATGATTTCAACGGAGTGATTTAATTCTGATATCTCTTGCACCATGTTGCTTTATTTTGTCACACAGATCAAGGAAGAATATAAAAGAATAACCACTGCCAATCTGGAGTCAACTTTTATGGCGAATCTGGACCATTGCATACCAAGATTGATGCTGTTGGTGATGTCAAGAGGAGGGGCTGCCAAATTTAAGATCCAGAAAATCATGGAACTTCTGAAGGTGCCCGATATGATATTTACAATAGGAGAAACTAAATTAACCGCTATCAAAGAAATGCACCTATTTGACCTTTTTCTTTGAATTCTCCATCAGATCAACACAGTTGAAATTCGCAGAGAGGTTGCCATTCGCTGCTTAGTGGTCTACCTTGGGGAAAATGAGGACAATCTTCTCGAATATGTGGTAGGTGAAAGTGAATCCCCTCGCAACACCTTAATTTGAAGTGAAATGGAACTTTCCTTTCATGCTGTCTTTGTGAATAACTCACCAGTATCTCTCTCTCCCTACCCTGTCCTTCTTTCTTTTCGCTGCTGCTTGTTGCTCAGCATATAGTGATCAAAAGAGACAAACTAGCTTGTTTTACTTTTGCGCATGTCCTGAATAGAAATGTGGTGAAAACTTGTTTTGTTTTTTCCTCCAGAGAACTGTTACAGCATCTGTACAGAAAATAATTAGGGACACTGAAAAAAAAAATTGAGAGGACTTTTTTTTTTGTTTATTCGTTCCAGAAAAAAGTCAGAAATGATCCCTTAAATTTTGTTTTCCAGTGGCCCTAATACTCTTCCGTACATTTTCCTTTCATTATGTTAAAACAAGAAATAAGTGCAAAACCAGTATCTGTTTTTCGTGGCTGTGGCGGCAGGCACCATCTACAGGACATTGTGTGTATATAGGCTAAGTCTCTGAAATTTTGACTGGCAGTCAATGGACGCCATTTACAGGACATTTTGTGTATTTAAAAAAAAAAATGTAGGGGGATTGAGTGTGCCAGCTTCATGACAATGAATACTGATATTTGTTTCTGATATTCTTGCTTTTAGGATTCTGAGAGCCAAACTGGAGATCTTGAGGGTCGGGTGATGAAGATCCTAGTCACCAAAGGTGCTACAGCATCTGATCCAGCCAGCGCAACCATCATCATAGAGGGCACAGAAGTCCTGCAGGGGTTGGATGTGCCAAGGGCCTGTGCTTTGCTGATGGGCCTCATCTATGCCCTCAATCTGAGCTACCCGCGAGAGCTGAAGTACACTTGTGAGGTATTTCAGAAGGTGTTCCTGAAATTAGATAGTCAAAAATGCAGCCCAAAAGTCACATCTCTAAAGCAAAAACTGCTAGGAAACCCTTTTGAACCTCCTAGCTGAAAATCAAAAATGGACACCTCTCATTTGTGCTGTGATGGACTTGCTGTTCGAGTTGTTTTTCCGAGATTATGCAATGCAATGTCATTCAGCCTACATCTGAGATGGTTGCTGCTCATGTTATTCGGGTCTTTGAAGTTGATTGTCGTTGATTGTCTGGAGAGCTGGAATATTGGTGAGTGTATTGTCCTTAGCTGACCCAGAATGTTAACTGTTCTTGATGGTGCCTTACTTGCCCTTAATTTGGATGGATAAGTATAAAGACATAGTTCATTAGTTTGCCAAAATGTAGAAATGTCCTTCTACCTCAGTAAGAGTCACAGTCGTTTGAAGTCACTGACTCAACTCGTTAATGATTATTCTCTGAATCTAGAGCTGTTTAACCTGTTTAAATCCCAAACAAATCTAAAAATATTTTCCCTAGCACATAAACTGTATGTACAGTATTTTTTCCCTTTTATGATTAAGTTAATGAAAAGTTTTATCCTTGGTCATTGGGAGTGGAGGGAAACAGCATAGACCTAGTTTAAATTAAAATATAAAATGTAAAATAAATAAATAAATTGACATGTGCAACATATAACACCTAGGCACACTACAGTACATACACACATACACATACACACACTAACACTAAATACACACATAACAACACACTGTACATACTACACACACTGACACACTACATACACACTACATACACTACACACACTGACACACTACACACGCTGACACACTACACACACTGACACACTACACACCACATACACACACTAACACACTACATACTCACACACAGTGACACACTACAAACACACACCACATACACACAAACACACACACTACACACAGTAAGGAACTACACATTAACACATAAACACACTACTGACCAAAATGGCAGTATCAAGATCATTAAAAAAATGGAAATGTAAGTTAAGCAGCTCTAAAATTAGAGAACTAACAGTAGCAAGTTTTTGATGGTGCTGTTATTATTTGCACTTATTTTGTGTAAAATGTTTATAAAAGAAACAGTTTAAATTGTGAATTGTGGTTCTTGTTTATTATTTCCCCCAACTTGATTAGAATGAGTTGCATATACTATAGTTAATGTTTACTTTTTGCATGGACATTTTTGAGTAGAAAATGTTTATGTATTCATTTAAAACAACTTAAATTTGAATGATGAGATAACATTTCAAGGAATATTGTGTAATTAATTAAGTAAACACTACTTGATTTTTCTCTTGGATATATAAAAAAAACATGGTAATTGTACTTAATTTTTTGTTGTACCTAAAACATATATCAAGTACAACCAATGTGAAAATTTAATAATATATACAAAAAAACAATTAGATTCAACTTGAAATAGCTTCCTATTTATGTGGCTATTTAAGTTGGCCTTGTTAAGCTGGACTAGTACTGATTACTCAATTAACAATGAAGTTAGGACAACTTACAAAGATCCATGCAAAAAGTAAACATACCTTTTTGAGTAAACTCATGACATTTTTTTTTAGAGTGCGGATCCTGTCTCCGTGGAGAGAGATTATCTCTTTCTTCAGTATTGCCATTTTCATCAGTAGCTCTCGTTCTTGGAAGTAGTGGCATTTTACAACAAATGCTCTGGCAGGCTGATCGTCTCCTGGTCTCCCCCTCAGAGTGTGGTGCGCCCGGTGCAACACAGGTGCCTTCTCAAGACCCAGGGATTCTTTAAGCAGCTGCGCAACAAACTCCGTGGCACGTTTCCCTTCTTCCCGTCTTTCTTTCACACTAAGTATGCGCAGGTTACATCGTCGGGATCTCGCTTCCAAATCCTCGTTCCTCTGTTCCAGATTAACAACATCCCGTTTTAGCTGAGTTACCTCTTGCTACAGGGTGGTGGTAGTATCAGCTTGGGCGCTCTCAGCCTCCTCCTCCAGGGAGGCCACACGACCCTCCAGAGGTGATCCTGCTGCCCACTTGCTCCATTGCGTTTTTAAATTCATCCCTCAGTTGTTCTCCTTGCTTTTTGATTCCGCTTGCATGGATTTCAGCTTTCTCATCCATCTTCACAAGAAGCTCAGTTTTTAATCTTCTAATCTCGCGGAGAATCGCACCTCTGCTGATCTCCGTCTGCTCGTTTTCAGAAGTTGCCTGTTTGCGTCTTGTGCTTTTTTACGCGTCAGGCATACTGGAATAACTGTGCTGCAATCTCTTTCCCAAACTTGTTGTAGAAGACTTTATTCAAACGGGGAAATGCGAATGAATGACTGAAGAGCGGTTATATTTAAAGAAAAGGTTAGTTCTGGCGAAGCTCTGGCTCTCCGCACCTCCTCACATGGTGCTGCCTTAACCACTCTGCAACTTTTTATCTTGAAATCAGATTTGGATTTTTTTCCTCAACATTCACAATTAACTGTTTTTAATGTAATTTAAATTTGAGAAGAAATTCAAAATGTCAATGTTAAACTGGACATTTAAACTTTTGTTGAAGTGCTTAATGAAAGTAATCTTCCTCCTCTCAGTGTTCTTCCTCTCTCCTGGTTTTAATGCCCTTCAGTTAGGTTATTTATTACTTCAACTTCAACAAAGTTCTCTGACTTTTATTTTGAAACGGACAACACTCAACCGGAAGTACTTCTAACTGGAGCGCGTGACTCTGTTTTTTCAAAATGGTGACTGGTTGGCGCGATAATTCTGTCTGAGTGTTTTTGTCTTCATGGTAGAGTTTAAGGAAGTTTGATAGAGAGCTAGCTGTGTTTGTGAGAGTTTAAAATGTCTAAAGTCCACACACTGAGAGGTTTAGTGAAGCAGAGACTGACTGCGGCTGCTGAAGAGATATTTGAGCTGTTTGAAAGAACGATAGCAGAGTACGAGGAGCAACTTAGTCGATCAGCAGAGGAGAACCAGCGACAACAGAAACTACTGGACGCTGTTTACAACCCGGAAGTCCGTTTACACAGAGCAGGTCTGTTCTCTCTTCTTTTATCTTCTATGAACTTAAACAAGCCGCTTTACAACATGAGGGCGGCTCTATTCTAAGCTTTACGGTCATTTAATGGACGGTGTTGTGCCGAGAAACGCCTGCCCGCCGAGAATTGCATGCACCTCGCGGGAACGCGATTATTCAGCTTCATAGCATATTACATGTCATATATCTGTAAATATTGGACGAGAAAAGTCCAACATATGAGCCGAAGACATTTTGGGACTCTAAAGAGTCCGAATAATAACTTTATAGGTGGATGCATTTTTCGGCAACAGCTATTTTTCTGTCTGCCGAAATATGCATCCACCTCTAAAGTTAGTTTTTGATCCTTTGTTGAGTCCCAAACTGCTGCTAGCTCATATTTTGAACTGTGTGGATTTATTAGTTACAAAAATATGACTTGTTCTTTTCTCTATAGCTGAATAACAGGTGGATGCAGATTTCAGCAGACATGTAAAAGAGGTTATCGTTACATGTCTGCTGAACGTCTACACTACAGCTGTTTAATGAAACCCTGTGATTTTTAGTTGCTTGTTTACCTGTCGGTAGTGATGTTACGAGATGTGCCGAGGCTTCGAAGCGTGTGTCGAGTAATGGAGGGGGCGTTTCCGTGAAGCGTGTATCGAGGCTTGCTTCATTGAGGGGAGGGGCCGAAAATGATGACGTCCGAAGCCTCGCTACCCGGCTGTACCATGTGACTGCTTCGGCAAGTGGTTCAGATTTTGCTGCGAGGTTTGACAGCCATATAAACCCCTCAGGCTCCGTTCAAAATGTGGGTGTTTGATGGAGAGTTGCGGTCTGTTCAGACTTCGGATAGAGTTTTGATAGTTTGGACACTAGAGTTTGGACAGCGTTTATATAGTTTGGAGAGTTTAGAGAGAGAGATGGTTTGAAGATTTAGGAGTGAGAGGAGGACAGGTAAGATGGAGCCAGCTAGAAAGAGGGGAGTCAGGTGCGGACCTGTTGCGACTCTGGTGCGGTCTTGGCCTAATGGTTAAGTTGCACGCCTATGATATAATTGGCCCGGGTTCTAGCCCAGCCTGCAGCTTTTTAATTGCATTTTCCCCCCACTCTCTCCCAGTTTCTACACTGTCCTCTCCTCTATAAATAAAAGTAGTCAAAGCCCAAAAAATATAACTTAAAAAAGAAAGAAAGAGGAGGATTTCCCCTGTGTGGCAACATTTTGATTTAATAACTCCTAACTCCTAATAACACAAGCATATTCAGTGCCCTCTTCCTAGTTCCACAATCACTTTCACTGTCCTCTGCCTGCTTAAGCCAATTCCATTTTCCTAAAGTGACAGAAAAATATAATTACACAACCTGCCATATCATATGATAATACCATTTTGGGAAAATGTACACACACAGAATACATTCAAAAATATTTGATCATACACATATATGATAATTTATGTACAGAAATTATTTGGTCATACATTTTTTTGTAATTCATAGTCATTCCCATAACAGACACAAAAATTCAATGCATCACACATTATGTGGTTAAGATCCAGCTGCTTGTAATGATAAACCTGGCCAGTAGGTGGTTTCGTGTGCACATGAAGCTTCGAGTAATGAACCCTTTCTCGAACCAATTGGCTCAAGTGGTTCGAAGCCTCATGAGGCTTCATCTCACCATCACTACCTGTCGGTGTTGATAAATGCTTAATGATACAGTGGGCTCGATTACCACAGAACACTCTAACACAGCTAAATTCAATAGATCATCATGGTTTTGAGTTTTCTGCATTGAAATGAAGTGACTCTGTAGTGGAAGTCACTGCATTAAAAACAGACATGACTCTGTAGTGGAAGTCACTGCATTAAAAACAGACATGACTCTGTAGTGGAAGTCACTGCATTAAAAACAGACATGACTCTGTAGTGGAAGTCACTGCATTAAAAACAGACATGACTCTGTAGTGGAAGTCACTGCATTAAAAACAGACATGACTCTGTAGTGGAAGTTACTGCATTAAACACAGACATGACTCTGTAGTGGAAGTCACTGCATTAAACACAGACATGACTCTGTAGTGGAAGTCACTGCATTAAAAACAGACATGACTCTGTAGTGGAAGTCACTGCATTAAAAACAGACATGACTCTGGAGTGGAAGTCACTGCATTAGAAACAGACATGACTCTGTAGTGGAAGCCACTGCATTAAAAACAGACATGACTCTGTAGTGGAAGTCACTGCATTAAACACAGACATGACTCTGTAGTGGAAGTTACTGCATTAAAAAATGACATGACTCTGTAGTGGAAGTCACTGCATTAAACACAGACATGACTCTGTAGTGGAAGTCACTGCATTATAAACAGACATGACTCTGTAGTGGAAGTCACTGCATTAAAAACAGACATGATTCTGTAGTGGAAATCACTGCATTAAAAACAGACATGATTCTGTAGTGGAAGCCACTGCATTAAAAACAGACATGACTCTGTAGTGGAAATCACTGCATTAAACACAGACATGACTCTGTAGTGGAAGTCACTGCATTAAAAACAGACATGACTCTGTAGTAGGGGTGTGAAAAAATATCGATATGGCAATATATCGCGATACTTTGACCTCCAATATAAATATCGATATTTCAACTCTTAATATCGATTATTTGTAAAGAATAAAAATTTATATTTTCTCCGAGTTGGACCTAAAATATGACTTCCGCACCTCCACTGCGGTAGATGGCGCCGAAGAGCTTCTCCGCTGTATGTCCCCGCGGCATTTCCTGTAGAGGCAGTCAGAGCGCGCAGGTAAAGGGAGCCAACATGGCTGACAAAATAACAACACCTGCACAATTTAAAGCAGACGTTTGGAAGCATTTTGGCTTCCAAGTTAGAACAGGGAGCACAAACAGTGAGTTAGAGAAGGGAAATGCCGTTTGCAAGCTCTGTCTTACTTCCGTGAAATATAGTGGGAACACCACCAACTTACGGTCTCATCTTGCAAGACACCACTCGGATGTATTATCACAGCGGCAGCCACCGAGACCTGTTGAGGCGAAGCAAACTACGCTGGATAACTTGCTTCCATCTTTATCACCTCGTGCTCAGCGGATCACGGAGTCGCTCGTGCATTTTATTTGTAAAGATTTACGGCCGTACAACGTGGTCGACAACGCCGGCTTTAGGTGGATGGTGCAGACTTTAGAGCCGCGTTACAAGATACCGCAGCGGGTCCACATGGTAAACACCGCTGTCCCCAAGATGTACGAGGAGGTAAAGGAGGCCGTAAAAACGTCTCTTAGCTCTGCACAAAGAGTGGCCCTGACGTGTCATGGGTGGACGTCCAGAGCCACCGAGTCATATGTGACCATTACGTCCCACCACATCTCTGCAGAATGGGAGATTGTTTCTCATGTTTTGCAGACGAGAGTTATGCATGAGAGCCACACCGGCAGTAACATCGCAGATTTGCTTCAAAGGGCAGTGGAGGAATGGGGCTTGCAAGACAAGGAGCCAGCCATCGTGACGGACAACGCGTCAAACATGACCACCGCTGCACAGCTAGCTGGTATGCTACATTTCAAATGCTTTGCACACACCCTCAATTTAGCATCCCAGCGCGCACTGAAGTTGCCAGCCGTCCAACGCTTGCTAGGAAGAGTCAGGCGCATTACCACCTTTTTCCGACGCAGCACCATAGCCAGCCATGTGCTGAAGCAAAAACAAAAGCTATTGAATCTGAAGCAGCACAAACTCATAACTGACGTTGTTACCAGGTGGAACAGTGCTCATGACATGTTGCAGCGCTTTCTTGAGCAGCAACCCGCTGCCCTGCTTTCCAATGAGGTGAGGAGGAACGAAAAGGATATCAGCACTCTCAGTGAGGCCGACATTACAGCTGCTGAAGAAATCGTGGCTGCTATGAAACCCACGAAGATTGCTACCGTCGCCATGGAGGAAGAGAAAACTCCAACACTGTCAGCAGTTGCACCAGTCCTTACACATCTGATCCAAGAACTCCAGGAGAGCCCAGGTGATTCACACATGACAAGAGAAATAAAGTCAGCTATATGCCAGGATCTTCAGAAGAGGTACTTAGATGAGCAGAGGGAGACTCTACAACTGTGTGCAGCTCTGGATCCCAGATTTAAGACCATGCCTTTCCTGTCGGAGGATGAACGCCAGGCCGTCTATAAGAGAGTCATCACAGAGGCTGCAAGGTCCCAAGGACTGTTTCAGGTAAGCTAAGCTATGTCAGTGAACAATAGACTGCTTTCACAAAGATAAAAAAAAAATGTTTGAACATTTTTCATAGAAAAGCCTTTGAAAAAACAGTTGATAAAACAATTAATTGCATACATCTTAAATCAAATACTTGGTTTAAATGAATAAGTAAATGCTGATAAACATTAGTAAATATTTATATTCAATTAACAAATTGTGAACTTTTTAAAATTTGGGCCTATATAATTCACTAAATTTCATGTGATGCTTTCTCTTTTTTTTTTTAGCAGAGAGGGGTTGGAGAGGATGATACGGGGGAGCCACAGACTCAGACTGATGGAGAAAAAGAAGGAGAGAGGGATGCAGGGCTGGAGGTGCCAGATGAGGACAAAAACAACAGTCAAGGTCCTGAGGAAGAGGACAGCTCTGTAGCCACATCCACAACTAAGAAGAGATCCTTGAGGGGAGAGAGGGATTCTTGTGGCCTTGCTGACCTTCTTGGTCAAACATATGCTTCAGGTGAGAGTAAGACATTTGAAATGAGTTTTTCTTCCTCTCCCTAGGGGAGCAAATGCTTTTGGTGGCCTTATAATATTTTGCAGGGTAATTTTTGATTTTTGGGCAATTTTTTGTCACTGTTCAGGTCCTGCAAAGAAGCTAAAGACACCAGATATCCAGGCAGCGGAGGAGATGGGAAGATTCAAGGAAACAGCTCCAATGCCAATTACAAAAGGTGCCAATCCACTGACCTGGTGGAAGGAGCATGAGTGCGAGTATCCCCTCCTATCAAAGCTTGCAAAGAGGTATTTGTGCATCCCGGGAACAAGTGTCTCTGCTGAGAGAGTTTTTTCTACAGCAGGGGACTTTATCACCGCACAGAGGAGTGCACTCACTCCAGAACACGTTGATCAGATTATCTTTCTTCACAAAAAATTTGAAAACCAAAGAAGTCAAGTACAATTAGTTGGCACATCCAGTTTATGTACACTACACTGGGAATACTATTTAAGTTGTATTTATTTTGTTTACAAGAATACCTTGTGCACTTTATTTCCCTCATACTTGTGTCTGTTTTCAATGACATAGGTCACTTATGCAATATGTATGCACAGGGTTTTTATTTTTTATGCAGTCTATTCAGTTCAGAGACAGTGTCAAGATGAATATGTGAATTGTTTTAATTTATTTTTGTGAAGTCAGTAACTCAAAGCACTTTGTTCCTCATGTTCTCAATTACAGTGTGAGCTGCACTGCAGGTTAGGATGCTTTCAGTGTGTTGTTAAAGGAAAAACAATAATAATGTTTTCTTTAAGCATTAGTTTAATGTCACAGTAGTTTAAGTGACAAACTTTATGCACTTTGTTTAAGTTAAGTGTATGTATGTAACACTGCATTTGACATTCAGTATTTCAAAACAATAAAATGGAAAAGTTGTTTTAAATCGAATAGTTTTGACTGAATTTGTCCTTTCAATTTTGAGTAATTGTGTGATTTACATATACACCATCTCTATTTTTTTTCTAAGTTAATTTCGCAATATATCGCAATATATCGCAATATCGTGATATATCGTGATACTATCGTATCGTGATGCATATCGTATCGTGAGGTTCTTGCCAATACTCACCCCTACTCTGTAGTGGAAGTCACTGCATTAAAAACAGACATGACTGTAGTGGAAGTCACTGCATTAAAAACAGACATGACTCTGTAGTGGAAGTCACTGCATTAAAAACAGACATGACTCTGTAGTGGAAGTCACTGCATTAAAAACAGACATGACTGTAGTGGAAGTCACTGCATTAAAAACAGACATGACTGTAGTGGAAGTCACTGCATTAAAAACAGACATGACTCTGTAGTGGAAGTCACTGCATTAAAAACAGACATGACTCTGTAGTGGAAGTCACTGCATTAAAAACAGACATGACTGTAGTGGAAGTCACTGCATTAAAAACAGACATGACTCTGTAGTGGAAGTCACTGCATTAAAAACAGACATGACTCTGTAGTGGAAGTCACTGCATTAAAAACAGACATGACTGTAGTGGAAGTCACTGCATTAAAAACAGACATGACTGTTGTGGAAGTCACTGCATTAAAAACAGACATGACTCTGTAGTGGAAGTCACTGTATTAAAAACAGACATGACTCTGTAGTGGAAGTCACTGCATTAAAAACAGACATGACTGTAGTGGAAGTCACTGCATTAAAAACAGACATGACTGTAGTGGAAGTCACTGCATTAAAAACAGACATGACTCTGTAGTGGAAGTCACTGTATTAAAAACAGACATGACTCTGTAGTGGAAGTCACTGCATTAAAAACAGACATGACTCTGTAGTGGAAGTCACTGCATTAAAAACAGACATGACTCTGTAGTGGAAGTCACTGCATTAAAAACAGACATGACTGTAGTGGAAGTCACTGCATTAAAAACAGACATGACTGTAGTGGAAGTCACTGCATTAAAAACAGACATGACTCTGTAGTGGAAGTCACTGCATTAAAAACAGACATGACTGTAGTGGAAGTCACTGCATTAAAAACAGACATGACTCTGTAGTGGAAGTCACTGCATTAAAAACAGACATGACTGTAGTGGAAGTCACTGCATTAAAAACAGACATGACTCTGTAGTGGAATTCACTGCATTAAACACAGACATGACTCTGTAGTGGAAGTCACTGCATTAAAAACAGACATGACTCTGTAGTGGAAGTCACTGTATTAAATACAGACATGACTCTGTAGTGGAAGTCACTGCATTAAAAACAGACATGACTGTAGTGGAAGTCACTGCATTAAAAACAGACATGACTCTGTAGTGGAAGTCACTGTATTAAAAACAGACATGACTCTGTAGTGGAAGTCACTGCATTAAAAACAGACATGACTCTGTAGTGGAAGTCACTGTATTAAAAACAGACATGACTCTGTAGTGGAAGTCACTGCATTAAAAACAGACAGGACTCAGTAGTGGAAGTCACTGCATTAAAAACAGACACTCAGTAGTGGAAGTCACTGCATTAGTTGTTCATGTCACCTGTGTTGTTGTATTTCAGTGTTTCCTGCAGACGCCCAGCAGCTGTTGGAGATTAAAGAAGAGGTTCCCTTTGAGCAGCAGGAGAGGAGCTCCAGTCCAGACCAGGAGGACCCATCAGATCCACCACACAATAAAGAGGAACGGGAGGAACTGTGGATCAGTCAGGAGAGAGACCAGCTTCAAGGACTGGAGGAGGCTGAGACCAGCAAGGTCACATTGACTCCTGTCCCTGTGAAGAGTGAAGATGATGATGGAGAGAAACCTCAGCCCTCACAGCTTCATGAAAACCAAACTGAAGAGAACAGAGACACAGAGGGTTTGAAAACAGAAGAAGATGAAGAGGAACCTCAGTCCTCACAGCTGTCTCAAATACAAACTGAACAGATGGAGACAGGAGCTGACAGAGAGGACTGTGGAGGACCAGGACCAGACAGGAGCAGGGATCCAGATAGTGAGGTCACGACAGAAGACTCTTCTGAAGCTGAGACTGAAGACAGTGTTGATTGGGGAGAGATGACAGAACATCAGTCAGGGCTAGACTCTGTGAAGCAGAGAAATAAAGAACGAAAAGAGACAAAGAAGAAACCACACAGCTGCTCTGAGTGTGGGAAAACATATAAGGATAAAGGACTGTTAGCTGAACACATGAGGACTCACACAGGAGAGAAACCCTTCAGCTGCTCTCAGTGTGGGAAAAGGTTTTGCAAGAAAAGCATATTGAACGGACACATGAAAATTCACACAGGAGAGAAACCCTTCAGCTGCTCTGAGTGCGGTAGGGGATTTCTCAAGAAACGAGATCTTCATCGACACAGCATAGTTCACAAGTCAGAGAAACCCTTCAGCTGCTCCGAGTGCAGGAAAACATTTAAGGACGGTAGGAATCTGAACCTACACATGCTTACTCACAGTAAAGAGAAACCCTTCAGCTGCTCTGAGTGCGGGAAAAGGTTTAACCAGAAAGCTAATCTTTCTAGACACATACAGATTCACAAGTCAGAGAAACCCTTCAGCTGCTCTCAGTGCGGGCAAAGGTTTACTCAAAGCAGATATCTGATCAAACACGGGCATATTCACAAGTCAGAGAAACCCTTCAGCTGCTCTCAGTGCGGGAAAAGGTTTACTCAAAGCAGATATCTGATCAAACACAGGAATATTCACAAGGAAGAGAAACCCTTCAGCTGCTCCGAGTGTGGGAAAAGGTTTAACCAGAGAGGGAATCTGTCTAGCCACATGCTTCTTCACAGGGAAGAGAAACCCTTCAGCTGTTCAGTGTGTAAGAAAAGATATAACTACCACAAAGGTCTGCGCAGACACATGAAAGTTCACTCCGGAGAGAAACCGTCGAGCTGATCTGAGTGTGGATAAAGATTTACTCTTCAAGGGAATCTGATCCTATATCACTCTTCTCTTTCAGACACAGAACATGACCCAAGTACAGAGCCTCAAAGGTCGTTGGTATTTGAGTCTCAAACACTTTGCCAAGTGTACATTTTCTATTTTCAAGGTTTTATTTCAAGGTTTCAAACATTCTGGCAGACATCTCACGACCCCCCATTTGTGTCTTGTGCCCCCCCCCCCCCCCCCCCCCCCGGGGGGTCCCGACCCACAATTAAGGGGCAGGGAGGATAAGGGACACTTGAAAAAACAGTTAAGGTAAAATATACTTTTTTAAATTCTCAGATTAAAGTCTGAATTCTCAGATTAAAGGTGACATATCATGCAAAATCGACTTTTTAATGGTTCTCTACCTGAAATATGTTTCCCTGGCATGTCTACAAACCCCCCGAGAATGAAAAAAATCCATTCTGCCCCTGTTCTGATTTCTCCACCTTTCTGTAAATGTGTGTGAAACGAGCCGTTTCAGACTTCAGTGTTTTTGTTACGTAACAACAATATCCGGTCTGTCACGGAGTCAGAGCTCAGAGCTTGTTCAGCCCATAGACTGTATAAAATAATACTGAATCCCTCCTCTGTTTTTCATTACCTGCACACATGTGTGCTAACCATAGACTGTATATAAAAATGGACAGCGTTGCTCCGCCTCTTCCCGTTGTACAGTTCTGAAGCCAAAAAATCCCTCTCCTGGGCGCTGCCATTGTGCAGCCAGAGCCTGTGAAGCCTTTGTAATAAGCTCCGCCCTACAGCGTAACGTCACAAGACGCTGTGTGTCCTTTGAAGTTTCGTTCTACGGCGGCTGTGAATCAAAGGAAACCCGGAAGAAAAATTCAGTTTTTTAACCTCTAATAACTAACGAAAAAGAAACTTTTCAGAAAAAAGAGGCCTTGAACACAAAACAGTCAAATACTAACTACATATCACCACAGCATACGGATGTGAGAAACATTCATACCATGTGTATTTATTTTTTAAAGTTTGACTGACAGATTTTTTTACCTATACTGCAGCCAGCCACCAGGGGGCAGTCACACTGCTGAAATCCTCACCACCAGCCACCGGAACCTCTCCCTTGGTGCTAACAAGGAGCTTAGAAGGGAGGCATGCTAGTTGTAGGCTGTCTTAATAAACACAAAGGTCGGTTTTACTCCCCACGTCTGCAGATTTGAAGATCTAGTGGATGATTTTTATTTGTCATGGAAAAGTGCTAGCGCTAGTTAGCATAGCTACATAGCTACATGTCGTAGCTGTTGCTGTGTACCAAGACACACGTCGACATGCTGACAAATAAAACAACAAGAAACACTAAATCTGTGACCAATCCTTCAGAAAGGTCCTGCTACAGGCGCCTCTCCGTCAGGATCAGATTCTGGATCAGATTCAGAGGGTTGAAGTAACGTGATCTCTGAGCAGCCGTGTATATTCAGCCAACATGTAAACATTAGATCAACGTGCTGGACAGCCGAGGGCACATCCACTTCCTGAGGGGGCGTGGTCAGAGAGAAAACCAACTGTTCTGAGGAGGACTGAAGAAGAGGGCATTTCAGGCAGACCAAAATCTGATTTCAAAGTGTTTTTTTTGAGAAATAAACTTTAAAGACATGTTTTGGGGACCTCTTAGACCAATATATATTGATGAAAAAAGCGTGATATGTCCCCTTTAAAGTCTAAATTCTAATTTTAAAGTCAGAATTCTCAGATTAATGTTTGAATTCTAAGATTAAAGTTAGAATTTTCATATAAAAGTCAGAATTCTAAGATTAAAGTCTGAATTCTCAGATTAAAGTCTGAATTCTCAGATTAAAGTCTGAATTCTCAGATTAAAGTCAGAATTCTCAGATTGAAGTCTGAATTTTCAGATTAAAGTCTGAATTCTCAGATTGAAGTCAGAATTAAAAATATTGCTCCTTACATGTTTTTTCCAGTGTCCCTCATCCTCTCCCGTACCCTCTGATACGTCCACGCTGCAGCTGAAATGTTCCGTCTGAACTGTCATAGATATCACCAGATTAATGGGATTAAGGAATCAGCTGCAGAGTATAAACAGGAGTGATTGTTGTCTTTTATTTGTTTGAATGTTGGTTTTTGATCGCCTGTTCTTCCTTCATTCAGTCACTGCAGCTGTTCTGATTTTAGTCTGCATCGTGTGTTTACTAGTTCACTCTGTTAGATATGATCAGCTGATGGCAGACTTGTTCATGTTAGTGATGATATGTTGTTTACATCGTACAGTTCATGTAAACGCTCTCACAGTAACTCTGGCTCAGTTTATCAACTCAACAAAGCGACTTCCTGTTTCAGGGTTAGTGAAGCCAGATAACCAGGAAGTGTTTGTTTTTGTAGTTCTGATTGTTTTGATTGTAAAGGATGAATAAAACATTAATAACACTGTGGCTGTGTTGTTTGTTCAGGCCTCAGAGAACATCACTCTGTTCAAATGCTGAGACATGATCGGATCTCTTTTTGTGATATGAGATGTCAAAGTGGTGAGAGTCACCCCACAGCTCTGAGTGTGTTGATGCATTCAGGGGACCTGGAAACAGTGGGACGTTCCCACTCTGCAACTTTTTATCTTGAAATCAGATTCAGACTTTTTTTCTCAACATTCACAATCAACTGTTTTTACTGTAATTTAAATTTGAGAAGAAATTCAAAATGTCGATGTTAAACTGGACATTTAAATTTTTATTGAAGTGCTTGATGAAAGTAATCTTCCTCCTCTGAGTGTTCTTCCTCTCTCCTGGTGTTAATGCTCTTCAGTTAGGTTATTTATTACTTCAACTTCAACAAAGTTGTCTAACTTTTATTTCCCTCTGTACTCTGTAAAATAATGGAGTGGATGGTTACAGATAGATTGGTACAGAAACTGGAAAAAATTGGTACTTTTTAGAGTATCAAAGTGGATTTAGGAAGGGTAGATCTACAATGGATGCTGTTTTGAATTTGGACATTGATGTAAAAAAGGCTATTGCAAATACAGAAGCAGTAGTAGCAGTGTTTCTTGACATTGAAAAAGCATTTGATATGCTATGGAGGGAGGGGCTGCTAATTGCATTATATGATGCTGGGGTTAAAGGAAGGATGTATAACTGGATTACGAGCTTTTTATGTAATAGGACAATACAGGTGAGGGTCGGAAGCGAATTCTCTGAGAAACTTGAGGTAGAGAATGGAACCCCTCAAGGAAGTGTTATAAGCCCTGTCTTGTTCAATATCTTAGTAAACAGTATGTTTAGTAGAGTGGGTAGAGAACTTGGAGTTTCCTTGTTTGCTGACGAAGGAGCTGTCTGGAAACGAGGGAGGAATCTCCCTTATGTCTTCACTCAGACTCAGAAAGCTTTAGAGAGTGTGACTGAGTGGGCTAATGAATGGGGCTTCAAAATATCGATTGATAAGACTAAATACATGGTATTTGGGTTTAAAAGGAAAGTGCCAGCCCAGCAGACACTTGAAAGAGTCAGGCACTTTAAATTTCTTGGAATGTGGCTGGATGAGAGATTGACGTGGAAAGTGCATGTAGAAAAGGTCTGTATTAAGTGTGAAAAAATAGTGAATGTTCTTAGGTGTGTGGCAGGGTCAGACTGGGGGGCTGATTGAGAGTCACTTTTGATGATATATAGAGCTATGGTATGTTCAGCTATTGATTATGGGTGTATGGCATATGGATCAGCTGCGTCGTCAGTGACAAGGAAGCTCCATATAATTCAAGCTAAGGCCTTTAGAGTGTGTGGTGGCGCATATCACACTACCTCAGTAGCTGCTCTTTTAGTAGAAATGGGGGAAACGCCACTGCACCTTAGAACAGGGATTTTCAACCACTGTGCCGTGGCACACCAGTGTGCCGTGACAGATCGTCAGGTGTGCCGTGGGACATTATCAAATTTCACTTAATTAATTCAAAAAAGTATTATTCATATACTGCAAATAATTTGCCATGGAGTGCGTCTGTGTCTGCAGTGTAGTGACTGGCGGAGTAATTCAGTCCTTGTCCATGTACTGGCCTGCGCTCCCCACCCACTGGGTTACAATAAAGCACACTTATGACCTTGTTAAGACAGTAGAATTAATGATGTGTGCAAGAGGTGTATGTGACAAGACGTAGGCGTACAACAGCGATGGATAAATATCCGAAAAGGAAAATTGAAAACTTCAAACAGGGCCCTGGACAAAATTCTAACCCAGATGAAGAGCGTAATATGGGTGGTGGAAAAGGCAACTTATATGAGAAAAACTACAACGGTGTTTGGAGAGCTCTCACAACTAGCTACTTAGTAGCTGAACTCGTAGCCAACTCAAAAAAATGACACACTGTGGCAGAGACATTAAAGGTGACATATTATGCTCTTTTTCATCAAAATATATTGGTCTAAGAGGTCCCCAAAACATGTCTTTAAAGTTTATTGCTCAAAAAAACACTTTGAAATCAGATTATGGTCTGCTTGTAAACCCCTCTTTTTCAGCCCTGCTCAGAACAGTCTGTTTTCTGTGTCTGTGCCTTTAAATGAGAATGAGCTCTCTGACCATGCCCCCTCAGGAAGTAGATGTGGCCTCGGCTGTCCAGCACGTTGATCTAATGTTTACATGTTGGCTGAATATACACGGCTGCTCACAGACTCGCGTTACTTCAACCCTCTGAATCTGATCCAGAATCTGATCCTGACGGAGAGGCGCCTGCAGCAGGACCTTTCTGAACCACTGGTCAAAGATTTAGTGTTTCTTGTTGTTTTATTTGTCAGTATGTCGACGTGTGTCTTGGTACACAGCTATGAACATGTAGCTATGTGGCTATGCTAACTAGCGCTAGCACTTTTCCATGAAAACTAAAAATCCTCCACTAGATCTTCAAATCTGCAGACGTGGGGAGTAAAACCGACCTTTGTGTTTATTAAGACAGCCTACAACTAGCATGCCTCCCTCCTAAGCTCCTTGTTAGCACACATGTTTGCAGGTAATAAAAAATGGAGGAGGAGTTGAGTTGCATTTTATGCAGTCTATGGGCTGAACAAGCTCCAAGCTCTGACTTCAGTTACAGACCGGATGGCGTTGTGACGTATGAAAAGCACTGAAGTCTGAAACGGCTCGTTTCACACACATTTACAGAAAGGTGGAGAAATCAGAACAGGGGCAGAATGGATTTTTTTCATTCTCGGGGGGTTTGTAGACATGCCAGGGACACATATTTCAGGTAGAGAACCATTAAAAAGTCAATTTTGCATGATATGTCACCTTTAACACTACCTGCAAAAGCCATTGTAAATAAGGTGCTTCGCCCTGATTAAAGAAGTAGCCAAAGTCCCTCTCGCAGATAAATAGATTCATATATTGAGAGACTAAATGTGTCATTTTGTAAAACTTTTGGTTGGTGGTGTGACTCCGGATTTTTTTAATGCATGAAATGTGCCTTGGCTCAAAAAAGGTTGAAAAACACTGCCTTAGAAGGATTAAACTTGGCGTGAGGTACTTAATGAAAATAAAGGGGCAGACTAAATCAGGTCAAGCAAATAGACTCTTGAACCAGCACTGGGAATTCTTGGGATCAGCAACTACAGTTGAAGCTAACTTTGGGGAAAGCTAAAATCTGTAGCAGAGGAAATGGGAGTGCTTAATTTGGATGTATGTCCTCAAGTCTGTTGGTCTATTGTACCTCAATGGTTGATCCCAGGTCCTGAGGTTCACTTAAGTATTCTAAATGTCTGTCAGAGAAAGGAAGTAGGGGGTGCTGTGAGAGTGTTTCAGTCTTATTTGTGCCAGCATTGGAATGGGTATATTCCAGTGTTTACAGACGGATCAAAAGAACCGGAGAGTATACATATCTGAGCTGGGAGTTAAAAAGGGGGTGCGGATTCCTGACCACGTCAGTATTTACTGCTGAAATGGTGGCAGTACTATGGGCACTTTGGTGGGCAAAGGACAAGAAATTGAGGCAGGTAGTGATATGCAGTGATTCAGCAGCAGTGTTGACAACAATTAAAGAGCAGAAGTCCAAGTCTAGGCCGGACGTGTTAGCAGAGATAAATCAAACGCTGTATAGACTTCACACAGCAGGGGGTAAAGTGGGATTTGTTTGGGTCTCAGCACACATGGGAATAGAAGGAAATGAGGGAGCAGATAGTATGGCAAAGAGAGCCACAAAGATTGAAAGTGTTGGAATGTGTTTGCCTTATGGACTGCAGGATTATAAAGAAATTATAAATAAGTGGGTTAAAGATGCATGGCAAAATGCATGGGAAAATGAAAGAAAGGGGAGGTCATATTTTGAAACTCAGAGCGGAGTGGGAAAGGAAAAATATTTTTTTAAGTGCAAAAGAAGAGACTCAGTAGTTATAACTAGGCTGGGGCTTGGGCATTGTGGGCTCAAGAGTGGGCTGGCCCTGATAGGGAAGCACCCTGATGGAAAATGTGACTTTGGGGACGTGGAGTCAGTGCGTCATGTTCTCTTGCAGTGTGAAAGATATGCTTGGGAAAGGAGGACGCTGTTCAGAGACCTGCTAACAGCTTGAGAAGCATTCTGTAGCAGGAGCACGTTATTAAACTTGGACAACTGGGCAAAAGTTAAGACACTGTTTGAGTTCTTACACAGAACCAGAGTGTACACAAGAATATGAGAATTGATCTAAGGACCTGATTCATCGACCTGAGGAGGGCAGCAATACGCTGTTGTTGCGTCTAGCCTGCCTTACCCGAAGAAGAAGAAGAAGAAGAAGAAGAAGAAGAAGAAGAAGAAGAAGAAGAAGAAGAAGAAGAAGAAGAAGAAGAAGAAGAAGAAGAACTTTTATTTTGAAACGGACAACACTCAACCGGAAGTACGTCTAACTGGAGCGCGTGACTCTGTTTTTTCAAAATGGTGACTGGTTGGCGCGATAATTCTGTCTGAGTGTTTTTGTCTTCATGGTAGAGTTTAAGGAAGTTTGATAGAGAGCTAGCTGTGTTTGTGAGAGTTGAAAATGTCTAAAGTCCACACACTGAGAGGTTTAGTGAAGCAGAGACTGACTGCGGCTGCTGAAGAGATATTTGAGCTGTTTGAAAGAACGATAGCAGAGTACGAGGAGCAACTTAGTCGATCAGCAGAGGAGAACCAGCGACAACAGAAACTACTGGACGCTGTTTACAACCCGGAAGTCCTCTTACACAGAGCAGGTCTGTTCTCTCTTCTTTAATCTTCTATGAACTTAAACAAGCCGCTTTACAACATGAGGGCGGCTCTATTCTAAGCTGTACGGTCATTTAATGGACGGTGTTGTGCCGAGAAACGCCTGCCCGCTGAGAATTGCATGCACCTCGCGGGAACGCGATTATTCAGCTTCATAGCATATTACATGTCATATATCTGTAAATATTGGACGAGAAAAGTCCAACATATGAGCTGAAGACATTTTGGGACTCTAAAGAGTCCGAATAATAACTTTATAGGTGGACGCATTTTTCGGCAACAGCTATTTTTCTGTCTGCCGAAATATGCATCCACCTCTAAAGTTAGTTTTTGATCCTTTGTTGAGTCCCAAACTGCTGCTAGCTCATATTTTGAACTGTGTGGATTTATTAGTTACAAAAATATGACTTGTTCTTTTCTCTATAGCTGAATAACAGGTGGATGCATATTTTCTGACTCCTTAAGGCTGATTTATACTTCTGCGTTGAATCAACGGCGTACCCTACGCCGGGGGTCCGTGTAGCTCCCGTACCTATGCCAAGGCCTACGCACGTAGCTGACGTGCACCTCCTCCTAAAGGCTGATTTATACTTCTGCGTCGAATCGACGGCGTAGCCTACGCCGTAGGTCCGCGTAGCTCCCGTACCTACGCAGAGGCCTACGCACGTAGCTGACGTGCACCTCCTCCAAAATGTAACTACGAGAGCCGACGCGGACCGCAAGCTCTGTGATTGGTCCGCTGGACGGCTTTGTCTTTCCCGCATTCACAGCACTTCCGGGGTCCCGGACATCGGCCACACATCGTCCGTGTATTTCATCTCCTCCTCTCTATTCTTCATTTAATCATGTCTGTATGATAAACAGCAACATGTATCAGCTGTAGATTAACAGAACACGCTCTGAATCTCTGTGGAAAAGTAAACGGAGATCGTAGCGGGACCGGAAGCAGGCGACCAGCTATCAGAGAGACCACACTGCCCTCAGGCGTTTTGGCGGAGAATTGCTGCGCGACACGGACTCACCGACGCACAAGTATGTGGTGCTCATGTCCGCGTCAGCCCTGCTGCGTAGGGGAGACGTAGAAGTATAAATCAGCCTTTAAGGCTGATTTATACTTCTACGCGGCAGGGGCTGACGCAGACATGAGCACCACATACTTGTGCGTCGGTGAGTCTGTGTCGCGCAGCAATTCTCTGCTGAAACGCCTGAGGGCAGTGCGGTCTTTCTGACAGCCGGCCGCCTGCAGCTAAATTCAATCGATCATCATGGTTTTGAGTTTTCTGCATTGAAATGAAGTCACACATCATCAGTCAAACATTAAGGCTGATAAAAAGCTTATTCTACAAAGTCTATTCAACATAAAGACACAAAAAGATATAAACTTTACTTTTGGGTCATAACTCGTCACTATTTAGCCCCACCAATAAGAATTGTATCGGTTTTAAACTGTAAATTGCTGTGGACAGCTCTACTATAAGCGGTGCGCGTTCCCGCGAGGTGCATGCAATTCTCAGCGGGCAGGCGTTTCTCAGCACAACACCAGCAATGATTAGAGTTTCTGTTCCTAGAGACAATCTGCATCAATGTGCATCAGACAACTCATCAGGTTAGTCTTTAAAAACAGACAGGACTCTGTAGTGGAAGTCACTGCATTAAAAACAGACATGACTCTGTAGTGGAAGTCACTGCATTAAAAACAGACAGGACTCTGTAGTGGAAGTCACTGCATTAAAAACAGACATGACTCTGTAGTGGAAGTCACTGCATTAAAAACAGACATGACTCTGTAGTGGAAGTCACTGCATTAAAAACAGACATGACTCTGTAGTGGAAGTCACTGCATTAAAAACAGACAGGACTCTGTAGTGGAAGTCACTGCATTAAATACAGACATGACTCTGTAGTGGAAGTCACTGCATTAAAAACAGACATGACTCTGTAGTGGAAGTCACTGCATTAAAAACAGACATGACTCTGTAGTGGAAGTCACTGCATTAGTTGTTCATGTCACCTGTGTTGTTGTATTTCAGTGTTTCCTGCAGACGTCCAGCATCTGTTGGAGAGTAAAGAAGAGCTTCCCTTTGAGCAGCAGGAGAGGATCCCCAGTCCAGACCAGGAGGACCCACTAGATCCACCACACAATAAAGAGGAACAGGAGGAACTGTGGAGCAGTCAGGAGGGAGACCAGCTTCAAGGACTGGAGGAGGCTGAGACCACCAAGGTCACATTGACTCGAGTCCTTTTGAAGAGTGAAGATCATGATGGAGAGGAACCTCAGTCCTCACAGCTGTCTCAAGTACAAACTGAACAGATGGAGACAGGAGCTGATGGAGAGGACTGTGGAGGAACAGGCAGGAGCGGGGATCCAGATGAGGTCACAACAGAAGACTCTTCTGAAGCTGAGACTGAAGACAGTGATGATTGGGGAGAGACGACAGAACATCAGTCAGGGTTAGACTCTGTGAAGCAGAGAAATAAAGAAAGACCAGAGACGAAGAAACCACACAGCTGCTCTGAGTGTGGGAAAACATATAAGAAGAAAGGACTGCTAGCTGATCACATGAGGACTCACACAGGAGAGAAACCCTTCTGCTGCTCTCAGTGTGGTAAAAAGTTCACTCAGAGGCCATATCTGAAGCGTCATGAGAGGGTTCACACAGAAGAGAAACCCTACAGCTGCTCCAAGTGTGGGAAGACATTTATCAGGAAATCGCAGCTTGTTGAACACATGCACATTCACCAGGGGATTTATCTCTTCAGCTGCTCCAAGTGTGCTCTAAGATTCACTCACAAGGCATATCTGAGGCAGCACGAGAGAATCCACACAGGAGAGAAACCATTCGGCTGCTCCGAGTGCGGGAGGGGATTTCTCTACAAACAAGATCTGGACAGACACGCATCAAGTCACAAGGCGGAGAAACCCTTCAGCTGCTCAGAGTGTGGTAAAACATTTCGCTACAGCAGGCTTCTGAGCATCCACATGCTTCTTCACAGGGAAGAGAAACCCTTCAGCTGTTCAGTGTGTAAGAAAAGATATAACTACCACAAAGGTCTGCGCAGACACATGAAAGTTCACTCCGGAGAGAAACCGTCGAGCTTATCTGAGTGTGGATAAAGATTTACTCTTCAAGGGAATCTGATCCTATATCACTCTTCTCTTTCAGACACAGAACATGACCCAAGTACAGAGCCTCAAAGGTCGTTGGTATTTGAGTCTCAAACACCTTGCCTAGTGTACATTTTCTATTTTCAAGGTTTTATTTCAAGGTTTCAAACATTCTGGCAGACATCTCACGACCCCCCACATTTCCCTGGCATGTCTACAAACCCCCCGAGAATGAAAAAAATCCATTCTGCCCCTGTTCTGATTTCTCCACCTTTCTGTAAATGTGTGTGAAACCAGCCGTTTCAGACTTCAGTGTTTTTGTTACGTAACAACAATATCCGGTCTGTCACGGAGTCAGAGCTCGGAGCTTGTTCAGCCCATAGACTGTATAAAATAATACTGAATCCCTCCCCCGTTTTTCATTACCTGCACACATGTGTGCTAACCATAGACTGTATATAAAAATGGACAGCGTTGCTCCGCCTCTTCCCGTTGTACAGTTCTGAAGCCAAAAAACCCCTCTCCTGGGCGCTGCCATTGTGCAGCCAGAGCCTGTGAAGCCACTGTAATAAGCTCCGCCCTACAGCGTGACGTCACAAGACGCTGTGTGTCCTTTGAAGTTTCCCTCTACGGCGGCTGTGAATCAAAGGAAACCTGGAAGTAAAATTCAGTTTTTTAACCTCTAATAACTAACGAAAAAGAAACTTTTCAGAAAAAAGAGGCCTTGAACACAAACCAGTCAAATACTAACTACATATCACCACAGCATACGGATGTGAGGAACATTCATACCACGTGTATTTATTTTTTAAAGTTTGACTGGCAGATTTTTTTACCTATACTGCAGCCAGCCACCAGGGGGCAGTCACACTGCTGAAATCCTCACCACCAGCCACCGGAACCTCTCCCTTGGTGCTAACAAGGAGCTTAGAAGGGAGGCATGCTAGTTGTAGGCTGTCTTAATAAACACACAGGTCGGTTTTACTCCCCACATCTGCAGATTTGAAGATCTAGTGGATGATTTTTATTTGTCATGGATAAGTGCTAGCGCTAGTTAGCATAGCCACATAGCTACATGTCGTAGCTGTTGCTGTGTACCAAGACACACGTCGACATGCTGACAAATAAAACAACAAGAAACACTAAATCTGTGACCAATGGTTCAGAAAGGTCCTGCTGCAGGCGCCTCTCCGTCAGGATCAGATTCTGGATCAGATTCAGAGGGTTGAAGTAACGTGATCTCTGAGCAGCCGTGTATATTCAGCCAACATGTAAACATTAGATCAACGTGCTGGACAGCCGAGGCCACATCCACTTCCTGAGGGGGCGTGGTCAGAGAGAAAACCAACTGTTCTGAGGAGGACTGAAGAAGAGGGCATTTCAGGCATGCCAAAATCTGATTTCAAAGTGTTTTTTTGAGAAATAAACTTTAAAGACATGTTTTGGGGACCTCTTAGACCAATATATATTAATGAAAAAAGCGTGATATGTCCCCTTTAAAGTCTAAATTCTAATTTTAAAGTCAGAATTCTCAGATTAATGTTTGAATTCTAAGATTAAAGTTAGAATTTTCATATAAAAGTCAGAATTCTAAGATTGAAGTCTGAATTCTCAGATTAAAGTCAGAATTCTCAGATTGAAGTCTGAATTCTCAGATTAAAGTCAGAACTCTCAGATTAAAGTTAGAATTTTCAGATTAAAGTCTGAATTTTCAGATTAAAGTCTGAATTCTCAGATTAAAGTCTGAATTCTCAGATTGAAGTCTGAATTAAAAATATTGCTCCTTACATGTTTTTTCCAGTGTCCCTCATCCTCTCCCGTACCCTCTGATACGTCCACGCTGCAGCTGAAATGTTCCGTCTGAACTGTCATAGATATCACCAGATTAATGGGATTAAGGAATCAGCTGCAGAGTATAAACAGGAGTGATTTTTGTCTTTTATTTGTTTGAATGTTTGTTTTTGATCGCCTGTTCTTCCTTCATTCAGTCACTGCAGCTGTTCTGATTTTAGTCTGCATCGTGTGTTTACTAGTTCACTCTGTTAGATATGATCAGCTGAGGGCAGACTTGTTCATGTTAGTGATGATATGTTGTTTACATCGTACAGTTCATGTAAACGCTCTCACAGTAACTCTGGCTCAGTTTATCAACTCAACAAAGCGACTTCCTGTTTCAGGGTTAGTGAAGCCAGATAACCAGGAAGTGTTTGTTTTTGTAGTTCTGATTGTTTTGATTGTAAAGGATGAATAAAACATTAATAACACTGTGGCTGTGTTGTTTGTTCAGGCCTCAGAGAACATCACTCTGTTCAAATGCTGAGACATGATCGGATCTCTTTTTGTGATATGAGATGTCAAAGTGGTGAGAGTCACCCCACAGCTCTGAGTGTGTTGATGCATTCAGGGGACCTGGAAACAGTGGGACGTTCCCACTCTGCAACTTTTTATCTTGAAATCAGATTCAGACTTTTTTTCTCAACATTCACAATCAACTGTTTTTACTGTAATTTAAATTTGAGAAGAAATTCAAAATGTCGATGTTAAACTGGACATTTAAATTTTTATTGAAGTGCTTGATGAAAGTAATCTTCCTCCTCTGAGTGTTCTTCCTCTCTCCTGGTGTTAATGCTCTTCAGTTAGGTTATTTATTACTTCAACTTCAACAAAGTTGTCTAACTTTTATTTCCCTCTGTACTCTGTAAAATAATGGAGTGGATGGTTACAGATAGATTGGTACAGAAACTGGAAAAAATTGGTACTTTTTAGAGTATCAAAGTGGATTTAGGAAGGGTAGATCTACAATGGATGCTGTTTTGAATTTGGACATTGATGTAAAAAAGGCTATTGCAAATACAGAAGCAGTAGTAGCAGTGTTTCTTGACATTGAAAAAGCATTTGATATGCTATGGAGGGAGGGGCTGCTAATTGCATTATATGATGCTGGGGTTAAAGGAAGGATGTATAACTGGATTACGAGCTTTTTATGTAATAGGACAATACAGGTGAGGGTCGGAAGCGAATTCTCTGAGAAACTTGAGGTAGAGAATGGAACCCCTCAAGGAAGTGTTATAAGCCCTGTCTTGTTCAATATCTTAGTAAACAGTATGTTTAGTAGAGTGGGTAGAGAACTTGGAGTTTCCTTGTTTGCTGACGAAGGAGCTGTCTGGAAACGAGGGAGGAATCTCCCTTATGTCTTCACTCAGACTCAGAAAGCTTTAGAGAGTGTGACTGAGTGGGCTAATGAATGGGGCTTCAAAATATCGATTGATAAGACTAAATACATGGTATTTGGGTTTAAAAGGAAAGTGCCAGCCCAGCAGACACTTGAAAGAGTCAGGCACTTTAAATTTCTTGGAATGTGGCTGGATGAGAGATTGACGTGGAAAGTGCATGTAGAAAAGGTCTGTATTAAGTGTGAAAAAATAGTGAATGTTCTTAGGTGTGTGGCAGGGTCAGACTGGGGGGCTGATTGAGAGTCACTTTTGATGATATATAGAGCTATGGTATGTTCAGCTATTGATTATGGGTGTATGGCATATGGATCAGCTGCGTCGTCAGTGACAAGGAAGCTCCATATAATTCAAGCTAAGGCCTTTAGAGTGTGTGGTGGCGCATATCACACTACCTCAGTAGCTGCTCTTTTAGTAGAAATGGGGGAAACGCCACTGCACCTTAGAAGGATTAAACTTGGCGTGAGGTACTTAATGAAAATAAAGGGGCAGACTAAATCAGGTCAAGCAAATAGACTCTTGAACCAGCACTGGGAATTCTTGGGATCAGCAACTACAGTTGAAGCTAACTTTGGGGAAAGCTAAAATCTGTAGCAGAGGAAATGGGAGTGCTTAATTTGGATGTGTGTCCTCAAGTCTGTTGGTCTATTGTACCTCAATGGTTGATCCCAGGTCCTGAGGTTCACTTAAGTATTCTAAATGTCTGTCAGAGAAAGGAAGTAGGGGGTGCTGTGAGAGTGTTTCAGTCTTATTTGTGCCAGCATTGGAATGGGTATATTCCAGTGTTTACAGACGGATCAAAAGAACCGGAGAGTATACATATCTGAGCTGGGAGTTAAAAAGGGGGTGCGGATTCCTGACCACGTCAGTATTTACTGCTGAAATGGTGGCAGTACTATGGGCACTTTGGTGGGCAAAGGACAAGAAATTGAGGCAGGTAGTGATATGCAGTGATTCAGCAGCAGTGTTGACAACAATTAAAGAGCAGAAGTCCAAGTCTAGGCCGGACGTGTTAGCAGAGATAAATCAAACGCTGTATAGACTTCACACAGCAGGGGGTAAAGTGGGATTTGTTTGGGTCTCAGCACACATGGGAATAGAAGGAAATGAGGGAGCAGATAGTATGGCAAAGAGAGCCACAAAGATTGAAAGTGTTGGAATGTGTTTGCCTTATGGACTGCAGGATTATAAAGAAATTATAAATAAGTGGGTTAAAGATGCATGGCAAAATGCATGGGAAAATGAAAGAAAGGGGACGTCATATTTTGAATCTCAGAGCGGAGTGGGAAAGGAAAAATATTTTTTTAAGTGCAAAAGAAGAGACTCAGTAGTTATAACTAGGCTGGGGCTTGGGCATTGTGGGCTCAAGAGTGGGCTGGCCCTGATAGGGAAGCACCCTGATGGAAAATGTGACTTTGGGGACGTGGAGTCAGTGCGTCATGTTCTCTTGCAGTGTGAAAGATATGCTTGGGAAAGGAGGACGCTGTTCAGAGACCTGCTAACAGCTTGAGAAGCATTCTGTAGCAGGAGCACGTTATTAAACTTGGACAACTGGGCAAAAGTTAAGACACTGTTTGAGTTCTTACACAGAACCAGAGTGTACACAAGAATATGAGAATTGATCTAAGGACCTGATTCATCGACCTGAGGAGGGCAGCAATACGCTGTTGTTGCGTCTAGCCTGCCTTACCCGAAGAAGAAGAAGAAGAAGAAGAAGAAGAAGAAGAAGAAGAAGAAGAAGAAGAAGAAGAAGAAGAAGAAGAAGAAGAAGAAGAAGAAGAAGAAGAAGAAGAACTTTTATTTTGAAACGGACAACACTCAACCGGAAGTACGTCTAACTGGAGCGCGTGACTCTGTTTTTTCAAAATGGTGACTGGTTGGCGCGATAATTCTGTCGGAGTGTTTTTGTCTTCATGGTAGAGTTTAAGGAAGTTTGATAGAGAGCTAGCTGTGTTTGTGAGAGTTGAAAATGTCTAAAGTCCACACACTGAGAGGTTTAGTGAAGCAGAGACTGACTGCGGCTGCTGAAGAGATATTTGAGCTGTTTGAAAGAACGATAGCAGAGTACGAGGAGCAACTTAGTCGATCAGCAGAGGAGAACCAGCGACAACAGAAACTACTGGACGCTGTTTACAACCCGGAAGTCCTCTTACACAGAGCAGGTCTGTTCTCTCTTCTTTAATCTTCTATGAACTTAAACAAGCCGCTTTACAACATGAGGGCGGCTCTATTCTAAGCTTTACGGTCATTTAATGGTGACATATCATGCAAAATCAACTTTTTAATGGTTCTTTACCTGAAATATGTTTCCCTGGCATGTCTACAAACCCCCCGAGAATGAAAAAAATCCATTCTGCCCCTGTTCTGATTTCTCCACCTTTCTGTAAATGTGTGTGAAACGAGCCGTTTCAGACTTCAGTGTTTTTGTTACGTAACAACAATATCCGGTCTGTCACGGAGTCAGAGCTCGGAGCTTGTTCAGCCCATAGACTGTATAAAATAATACTGAATCCCTCCCCCGTTTTTCATTACCTGCACAAATGTGTGCTAACAAGGAGCTTAGGAGGGAGGCATGCTAGTTGTAGGCTGTCTTAATAAACACAAAGGTCGGTTTTACTCCCCACGTCTGCAGATTTGAAGATCTAGTGGATGATTTTTATTTGTCATGGATAAGTGCTAGCGCTAATTAGCATAGCCACATAGCTATATGTTCATAGCTGTAGCTGTAGCTGTGTACCAAGACACACGTCGACATACTGACAAATAAAACAACAAGAAACACTAAATCTGTGACCAATCCTTCATAAAAGGTCCTGCTGCCTTTCTGGCAGAGGTCGGTTTTACTCCCCACGTCTGCAGATTTGAAGATCTAGTGGATGATTTTTATTTATCATGGATAAGTGCTAGCGCTAGTTAGCATAGCTACATGTTCGTAGCTGTGTACCAAGACACACGTCGACATGCTGATAAATAAAACAACAAGAAACACTAAATCTATGACCAATCCTTCAGAAAGGTCCTGCTACAGGCGCCTCTCCGTCAGGATCAGATTCTGGATCAGATTCAGAGGGTTGAAGTAACGTGATCTCTGAGCAGCCGTGTATATTCAGCCAACATGTAAACATTAGATCAACGTGCTGGAGAGCCGAGGCACATCCACTTCCGGAGGGGGCGTGGTCAGAGAGAAAACAGAGTGTTCTGAGGAGGAATGAAGAAGAGGACTTTTCAGGCAGACCAAAATCTGATTTCAAAGTGTTTTTTTGAGCATAAACTTTAAAGACATGTTTTGGGGACCTCTTAGACCAATATATATTGATGAAAAAAGCGTGATATGTCCCCTTTAATGGACGGTGTTGTGCCGAGAAACGCCTGCCCGCCGAGAATTGCATGCACCTCGCGGGAACGCAATTATTCAGCTTCATAGCATATTACATGTCATATATCTGTAAATATTGGACGAGAAAAGTCCAACATATGAGCTGAAGACATTTTGGGACTCTAAAGAATCCGAATAATAACTTTATAGGTGGATGCATTTTTCGGCAACAGCTATTTTTCTGTCTGCCGAAATATGCATCCACCTCTAAAGTTAGTTTTTGATCCTTTGTTGAGTCCCAAACTGCTGCTAGCTCATATTTTGAACTGTGTGGATTTATTAGTTACAAAAATATGACTTGTTCTTTTCTCTATAGCTGAATAACAGGTGGATGCATATTTTCTGACTCCTTAAGGCTGATTTATACTTCTGCGTTGAATCAACGGCGTACCCTACGCCGGGGGTCCGTGTAGCTCCCGTACCTACGCCGAGGCCTACGCACGTAGCTGACGTGCACCTCCTCCTAAAGGCTGATTTATACTTCTGCGTCGAATCGACGGCGTAGCCTACGCCGTAGGTCCGCGTAGCTCCCGTACCTACGCAGAGGCCTACGCACGTAGCTGACGTGCACCTCCTCCAAAATGTAACTACGAGAGCCGACGCGGACCGCAAGCTCTGTGATTGGTCCGCTGGACGGCTTTGTCTTTCCCGCATTCACAGCACTTCCGGGGTCCCGGACATCGGCCACACATCGGCCGTGTATTTCATCTCCTCCTCTCTATTCTTCATGTAATCATGTCTGTATGATAAACAGCAACATGTATCAGTTGTAGATTAACAGAACACGCTCTGAATCTCTGTGGAAAAGGAAACAGAGATCGTAGCGGGGCCAGAAGCAGGCGACCAGCTATCAGAGAGACCACACTGCCCTCAGGCGTTTTGGCGGAGAATTGCTGCGCGACACAGACACACCGACGCACAAGTATGTGGTGCTCATGTCCGCGTCAGCCCTGCTACGTAGGGGAGACGTAGAAGTATAAATCAGCCTTTAAGGCTCGCGCAGCAATTCTCTGCTGAAACGCCTGAGGGCAGTGCGGTCTTTCTGACAGCCGGCCGCCTGCAGCTAAATTCAATCGATCATCATGGTTTTGAGTTTTCTGCATTGAAATGAAGTCACACATCATCAGTCAAACATTAAGGCTGATAAAACGCTTATTCTACAAAGTCTATTCAACATAAAGACACAAAAAGATATAAACTTTACTTTTGGGTCATAACTCGTCACTATTTAGCCCCACCAATAAGAATTGTATCGGTTTTAAACTGTAAATTGCTGTGGACAGCTCTACTATAAGCGGTGCGCGTTCCCGCGAGGTGCATGCAATTCTCAGCGGGCAGGCGTTTCTCAGCACAACACCAGCAATGATTAGAGTTTCTGTTCCTAGAGACAATCTGCATCAATTTGCATCAGACAACTCATCAGGTTAGTCTTTAAAAACAGACAGGACTCTGTAGTGGAAGTCACTGCATTAAAAACAGACATGACTCTGTAGTGGAAGTCACTGCATTTGTTGTTCATGTCACCTGTGTTGTTGTATTTCAGTGTTTCCTGCAGATGTCCAGCATCTGTTGGAGAGTAAAGAAGAGCTTCCCTTTGAGCAGCAGGAGAGGATCCCAAGTCCAGACCAGGAGGACCCACTAGATCCACCACACAATAAAGAGGAACAGGAGGAACTGTGGAGCAGTCAGGAGGGAGACCAGCTTCAAGGACTGGAGGAGGCTGAGACCACCAAGGTCACATTGACTCGAGTCCTTTTGAAGAGTGAAGATCATGATGGAGAGGAACCTCAGTCCTCACAGCTGTCTCAAGTACAAACTGAACAGATGGAGACAGGAGCTGATGGAGAGGACTGTGGAGGAACAGGCAGGAGCGGGGATCCAGATGAGGTCACAACAGAAGACTCTTCTGAAGCTGAGACTGAAGACAGTGATGATTGGGGAGAGACGACAGAACATCAGTCAGGGCTAGACTCTGTGAAGCAGAGAAATAAAGAAAGACCAGAGACGAAGAAACCACACTGCTGCTCTGAGTGTGGGAAAACATATAAGAAGAAAGGACTGCTAGCTGATCACATGAGGACTCACACAGGAGAGAAACCCTTCTGCTGCTCTCAGTGTGGTAAAAAGTTCACTCAGAGGCCATATCTGAAGCGTCATGAGAGGGTTCACACAGAAGAGAAACCCTACAGCTGCTCCGAGTGTGGGAAGACATTTATCAGGAAATCGCAGCTTGTTGAACACATGCACATTCACCAGGGGATTTATCTCTTCAGCTGCTCCAAGTGTGCTCTAAGATTCACTCACAAGGCATATCTGAGGCAGCACGAGAGAATCCACACAGGAGAGAAACCATTCGGCTGCTCCGAGTGCGGGAGGGGATTTCTCTACAAACAAGATCTGGACAGACACGCATCAAGTCACAAGGCGGAGAAACCCTTCAGCTGCTCAGAGTGTGGTAAAACATTTCGCTACAGCAGGCTTCTGAGCATCCACATGCTTCTTCACAGGGAAGAGAAACCCTTCAGCTGTTCAGTGTGTAAGAAAAGATATAACTACCACAAAGGTCTGCGCAGACACATGAAAGTTCACTCCGGAGAGAAACCGTTGAGCTTATCTGAGTGTGGATAAAGATTTACTCTTCAAGGGAATCTGATCCTATATCACTCTTCTCTTTCAGACACAGAACATGACCCAAGTACAGAGCCTCAAAGGTCGTTGGTATTTGAGTCTCAAACACCTTGCCTAGTGTACATTTTCTATTTTCAAGGTTTTATTTCAAGGTTTCAAACATTCTGGCAGACATCTCACGACCCCCCACATTTCCCTGGCATGTCTACAAACCCCCCGAGAATGAAAAAAATCCATTCTGCCCCTGTTCTGATTTCTCCACCTTTCTGTAAATGTGTGTGAAACCAGCCGTTTCAGACTTCCGTGTTTTTGTTACATAACAACAATATCCGGTCTGTCACGGAGTCAGAGCTCGGAGCTTGTTCAGCCCATAGACTGTATAAAATAATACTGAATCCCTCCCCCGTTTTTCATTACCTGCACACATGTGTGCTAACCATAGACTGTATATAAAAATGGACAGCGTTGCTCCGCCTCTTCCCGTTGTACAGTTCTGAAGCCAAAAAATCCCTCTCCTGGGCGCTGCCATAGTGCAGCCAGAGCCTGTGAAGCCACTGTAATAAGCTCCGCCCTACAGCGTGACGTCACAAGACGCTGTGTGTCCTTTGAAGTTTCCCTCTACGGCGGCTGTGAATCAAAGGAAACCCGGAAGTAAAATTCAGTTTTTTAACCTCTAATAACTAACAAAAAAGAAACTTTTCAGAAAAAAGAGGCCTTGAACACAAACCAGTCAAATACTAACTACATATCACCACAGCATACGGATGTGAGGAACATTCATACCACGTGTATTTATTTTTTAAAGTTTGACTGGCAGATTTTTTTACCTATACTGCAGCCAGCCACCAGGGGGCAGTCACACTGCTGAAATCCTCACCACCAGCCACCGGAACCTCTCCCTTGGTGCTAACAAGGAGCTTAGAAGGGAGGCATGCTAGTTGTAGGCTGTCTTAATAAACACACAGGTCGGTTTTACTCCCCACGTCTGCAGATTTGAAGATCTAGTGGATGATTTTTATTTGTCATGGATAAGTGCTAGCGCTAGTTAGCATAGCCACATAGCTACATGTCGTAGCTGTTGCTGTGTACCAAGACACACGTCGACATGCTGACAAATAAAACAACAAGAAACACTAAATCTGTGACCAATGGTTCAGAAAGGTCCTGCTGCAGGCGCCTCTCCGTCAGGATCAGATTCTGGATCAGATTCAGAGGGTTGAAGTAACGTGATCTCTGAGCAGCCGTGTATATTCAGCCAACATGTAAACATTAGATCAACGTGCTGGACAGCCGAGGCCACATCCACTTCCTGAGGGGGCGTGGTCAGAGAGAAAACCAACTGTTCTGAGGAGGACTGAAGAAGAGGGCATTTCAGGCAGACCAAAATCTGATTTCAAAGTGTTTTTTTTGAGAAATAAACTTTAAAGACATGTTTTGGGGACCTCTTAGACCAATATATATTGATGAAAAAAGCGTGATATGTCCCCTTTAAAGTCTAAATTCTAATTTTAAAGTCAGAATTCTCAGATTAAAGTCAGAATTTTCAGATTAAAGTCTGAATTCTCAGATTAAAGTCAGAATTCTCAGATTGAAGTCTGAATTTTCAGATTAAAGTCTGAATTTTCAGATTAAAGTCTGAATTCTCAGATTGAAGTCAGAATTAAAAATATTGCTCCTTACATGTTTTTTCCAGTGTCCCTCATCCTCTCCCGTACCCTCTGATACGTCCACGCTGCAGCTGAAATGTTCCGTCTGAACTGTCATAGATATCACCAGATTAATGGGATTAAGGAATCAGCTGCAGAGTATAAACAGGAGTGATTGTTGTCTTTTATTTGTTTGGATGTTTGTTTTTGATCGCCTGTTCTTCCTTCATTCAGTCACTGCAGCTGTTCTGATTTTAGTCTGCATCGTGTGTTTACTAGTTCACTCTGTTAGATATGATCAGCTGAGGGCAGACTTGTTCATGTTAGTGATGATATGTTGTTTACATCGTACAGTTCATGTAAACGCTCTCACAGTAACTCTGGCTCAGTTTATCAGCCCAACAAAGCGACTTCCTGTTTCAGGGTTAGTGAAGCCAGATAACCAGGAAGTGTTTGTTTTTGTAGTTCTGATTGTTTTGATTGTAAAGGATGAATAAAACACCAATAACACTGTGGCTGTGTTGTTTGTTCAGGCCTCAGAGAACATCACTCTGTTCAAATGCTGAGACATGATCGGATCTCTTTTTGTGATATGAGATGTCAAAGTGGTGAGAGTCACCCCACAGCTCTGAGTGTGGTGATGCATTCAGGGGACCTGGAAACAGTGGGACGTTCCCACTCTGCAACTTTTTATCTTGAAATCAGATTCAGACTTTTTTTCTCAACATTCACAATCAACTGTTTTTACTGTAATTTAAATTTGAGAAGAAATTCAAAATGTCGATGTTAAACTGGACATTTAAATTTTTATTGAAGTGCTTGATGAAAGTAATCTTCCTCCTCTGAGTGTTCTTCCTCTCTCCTGGTGTTAATGCTCTTCAGTTAGGTTATTTATTACTTCAACTTCAACAAAGTTGTCTAACTTTTATTTCCCTCTGTACTCTGTAAAATAATGGAGTGGATGGTTACAGATAGATTGGTACAGAAACTGGAAAAAATTGGTACTTTTTAGAGTATCACAGTGGATTTAGGAAGGGTAGATCTACAATGGATGCTGTTTTGAATTTGGACATTGATGTAAAAAAGGCTATTGCAAATACAGAAGCAGTAGTAGCAGTGTTTCTTGACATTGAAAAAGCATTTGATATGCTATGGAGGGAGGGGCTGCTAATTGCATTATATGATGCTGGGGTTAAAGGAAGGATGTATAACTGGATTACGAGCTTTTTATGTAATAGGACAATACAGGTGAGGGTCGGAAGCGAATTCTCTGAGAAACTTGAGGTAGAGAATGGAACCCCTAAAGGAAGTGTTATAAGCCCTGTCTTGTTCAATATCTTATTAAACAGTATGTTTAGTAGAGTGGGTAGAGAACTTGGAGTTTCCTTGTTTGCTGACGAAGGAGCTGTCTGGAAACGAGGGAGGAATCTCCCTTATGTCTTCACTCAGACTCAGAAAGCTTTAGAGAGTGTGACTGAGTGGGCTAATGAATGGGGCTTCAAAATATCAATTGATAAGACTAAATACATGGTATTCGGGTTTAAAAGGAAAGTGCCAGCCCAGCAGACACTTGAAAGAGTCAGGCACTTTAAATTTCTTGGAATGTGGCTGGATAAGAGATTGACGTGGAAAGTGCATGTAGAAAAGGTCTGTATTAAGTGTGAAAAAATAGTGAATGTTCTTAGGTGTGTGGCAGGGTCAGACTGGGGGGCTGATTGAGAGTCACTTTTGATGATATATAGAGCTATGGTATGTTCAGCTATTGATTATGGGTGTATGGCATATGGATCAGCTGTGTCGTCAGTGACAAGGAAGCTCCATATAATTCAAGCTAAGGCCTTAAGAGTGTGTGGTGGCGCATATCACACTACCTCAGTAGCTGCTCTTTTAGTAGAAATGGGGGAAACGCCACTGCACCTTAGAAGGATTAAACTTGGCGTGAGGTACTTAATGAAAATAAAGGGGCAGACTAAATCAGGTCAAGCAAATAGACTCTTGAACCAGCACTGGGAATTCTTGGGATCAGCAACTACAGTTGAAGCTAACTTTGGGGAAAGCTAAAATCTGTAGCAGAGGAAATGGGAGTGCTTAATTTGGATGTGTGTCCTCAAGTCTGTTGGTCTATTGTACCTCAATGGTTGATCCCAGGTCCTGAGGTTGACTTAAGTATTCTAAATGTCTGTCAGAGAAAGGAAGTAGGGGGTGCTGTGAGAGTGTTTCAGTCTTATTTGTGCCAGCATTGGAATGGGTATATTCCAGTGTTTACAGACGGATCAAAAGAACCGGAGAGTATACATATCTGAGCTGGGAGTTAAAAAGGGGGTGCGGATTCCTGACCACGTCAGTATTTACTGCTGAAATGGTGGCAGTACTATGGGCACTTTGGTGGGTAAAGGACAAGAAATTGAAGCAGGTAGTGATATGCAGTGATTCAGCAGCAGTGTTGACAACAATTAAAGAGCAGAAGTCCAAGTCTAGGCTGGACATGTTAGCAGAGATAAATCAAACGCTGTATAGACTTCACACAGCAGGGGGTAAAGTGGGATTTGTTTGGGTCTCAGCACACATGGGAATAGAAGGAAATGAGGGAGCAGATAGTATGGCAAAGAGAGCCACAAAGATTGAAAGTGTTGGAATGTGTTTGCCTTATGGACTGCAGGATTATAAAGAAATTATAAATAAGTGGGTTAAAGATGCATGGCAAAATGCATGGGAAAATGAAAGAAAGGGGAGGTCATATTTTGAAACTCAGAGCGGAGTGGGAAAGGAAAAATATTTTTTTAAGTGCAAAAGAAGAGACTCAGTAGTTATAACTAGGCTGGGGCTTGGGCATTGTGGGCTCAAGAGTGGGCTGGCCCTGATAGGGAAGCACCCTGATGGAAAATGTGACTTTGGGGACGTGGAGTCAGTGCGTCATGTTCTCTTGCAGTGTGAAAGATATGCTTGGGAAAGGAGGACGCTGTTCAGAGACCTGCTAACAGCTTGAGAAGCAGTCTTTAGCAGGAGCACGTTATTAAACTTGGACAACTGGGCGAAAGTTAAGACACTGTTGGAGTTCTTACACAGAACCAGAGTGTACTCAAGAATATGAGAATTGATCTAAGGACCTGATTCATCGACCTGAGGAGGGCAGCAATACGCTGTTGTTGCGTCTAGCCTGCCTTACCCGAAGAAGAAGAAGAAGAAGAAGAAGAAGAAGAAGAAGAAGAAGAAGAAGAAGAAGAAGAAGAAGAAGAAGAAGAAGAAGAATAACTTTTATTTTGAAAAGGACAACACTCAACCGGAAGTACGTCTAACTGGAGCGCGTGACTCTGTTTTTTCAAAATGGTGACTGGTTGGCGCGATAATTCTGTCGGAGTGTTTTTGTCTTCATGGTAGAGTTTAAGGAAGTTTGATAGAGAGCTAGCTGTGTTTGTGAGAGTTGAAAATGTCTAAAGTCCACACACTGAGAGGTTTAGTGAAGCAGAGACTGACTGCGGCTGCTGAAGAGATATTTGAGCTGTTTGAAAGAACGATAGCAGAGTACGAGGAGCAACTTAGTCGATCAGCAGAGGAGAACCAGCGACAACAGAAACTACTGGACGCTGTTTACAACCCGGAAGTCCTCTTAGACAGAGCAGGTCTGTTCTCTCTTCTTTAATCTTCTATGAACTTAAACAAGCCGCTTTACAACATGAGGGCGGCTCTATTCTAAGCTTTACGGTCATTTAATGGACGGTGTTGTGCCGAGAAACGCCTGCCCGCCGAGAATTGCATGCACCTCGCGGGAACGCGATTATTCAGCTTCATAGCATATTACATGTCATATATCTGTAAATATTGGACGAGAAAAGTCCAACATATGAGCTGAAGACATTTTGGGACTCTAAAGAGTCCGAATAATATCTTTATAGGTGGATGCATTTTTCGGCAACAGCTATTTTTCTGTCTGCCGAAATATGCATCCACCTCTAAAGTTAGTTTTTGATCCTTTGTTGAGTCCCAAACTGCTGCTAGCTCATATTTTGAACTGTGTGGATTTATTAGTTACAAAAATATGACTTGTTCTTTTCTCTATAGCTGAATAACAGGTGGATGCATATTTTCTGACTCCTTAAGGCTGATTTATACTTCTGCGTTGAATCAACGGCGTAGCCTACGCCGTAGGTCCGCGTAGCTCCCGTACCTACGCAGAGGTAGCTGACGTGCACCTCCTCCAAAATGTAACTACGCGTGGAGCCGACGCGGACCGCAAGCTCTGTGATTGGTCCGCTCGACGGCTTTGTCTTTCCCGCATTCACAGCACTTCCGGGGTCCCGGACATCGGCCACACATCGGCCGTGTATTTCATCTCCTCCTCTCTATTCTTCATTTAATCATGTCTGTATGATAAACAGCAACATGTATCAGCAGTAGATTAACAGAACACGCTCTGAATCTCTGTGGAAAAGTAAACAGAGATCGTAGCAGGACCGGAAGCAGGCGACCAGCTATCAGAGAGACCACACTGCCCTCAGGCGTTTCGGCAGAGAATTGCTGCGCAACACAGACACATCGACGCACAAGTATGTGGTGCTCATGTCCGCGTCAGCCCTGCTGCGTAGAAGTATAAATCAGAAGTATAAATCAGCCTTAAGGCCTGCGCAGCAGGGCTGACGCGGACATGAGCCCCACATACTTGTGCGTCGGTGAGTCCGTGTCGCGCAGCAATTCTCCGCCGAAACGCCTGAGGGCAGTGCGGTCTTTCTGACAGCCGGCCGCCTGCAGCTAAATTCAATCGATCATCATGGTTTTGAGTTTTCTGCATTGAAATGAAGTCACACATCATCAGTCAAACATTAAGGCTGATAAAACGCTTATTCTACAAAGTCTATTCAACATAAAGACACAAAAAGATATAAACTTTACTTTTGGGTCATAACTCGTCACTATTTAGCCCCACCAATAAGAATTGTATCGGTTTTAAACTGTAAATTGCTGTGGACAGCTCTACTATAAGCGGTGCGCGTTCCCGCGAGGTGCATGCAATTCTCAGCGGGCAGGCGTTTCTCAGCACAACACCAGCAATGATTAGAGTTTCTGTTCCTAGAGATAATCTGCATCAATTTGCATCAGACAACTCATCAGGTTAGTCTTTAAAAACAGACAGGACTCTGTAGTGGAAGTCACTGCATTAAAAACAGACATGACTCTGTAGTGGAAGTCACTGCATTTGTTGTTCATGTCACCTGTGTTGTTGTATTTCAGTGTTTCCTGCAGATGTCCAGCATCTGTTGGAGAGTAAAGAAGAGCTTCCCTTTGAGCAGCAGGAGAGGATCCCCAGTCCAGACCAGGAGGACCCATCAGATCCATCACACAATAAAGAGGAACAGGAGGAACTGTGGAGCAGTCAGGAGGGAGACCAGCTTCAAGGACTGGAGGAGGCTGAGACCACCAAGGTCACATTGACTCGAGTCCTTTTGAAGAGTGAAGATCATGATGGAGAGAAACCTCAGTCCTCACAGCTGTCTCAAATACAAACTGAACAGATGGAGACAGGAGCTGATGGAGAGGACTGTGGAGGAACAGGCAGGAGCGGGGATCCAGATAGTGAGGTCACAACAGAAGACTCTTCTGAAGCTGAGACTGAAGACAGTGATGATTGGGGAGAGACGACAGAACATCAGTCAGGGTTAGACTCTGTGAAGCAGAGAAATAAAGAAAGACCAGAGACGAAGAAACCACACTGCTGCTCTGAGTGTGGGAAAACATATAAGAAGAAAGGACTGCTAGCTGATCACATGAGGACTCACACAGGAGAGAAACCCTTCTGCTGCTCTCAGTGTGGTAAAAAGTTCACTCAGAGGCCATATCTGAAGCGTCATGAGAGGGTTCACACAGAAGAGAAACCCTACAGCTGCTCCGAGTGTGGGAAGACATTTATCAGGAAATCGCAGCTTGTTGAACACATGCACATTCACCAGGGGATTTATCTCTTCAGCTGCTCCAAGTGTGCTCTAAGATTCACTCACAAGGCATATCTGAGGCAGCACGAGAGAATCCACACAGGAGAGAAACCATTCGGCTGCTCCGAGTGCGGGAGGGGATTTCTCTACAAACAAGATCTGGACAGACACGCATCAAGTCACAAGGCGGAGAAACCCTTCAGCTGCTCAGAGTGTGGTAAAACATTTCGCTACAGCAGGCTTCTGAGCCTCCACATGCGCCTTCACAAGGAGGAGAAACCCATCAGCTGCTCCGAGTGCGGGAAAAGATTTACTCAGGAGCGGTATCTAAAGCAGCACATGAGAACGCACGCCGAGGACAAACCGTTCAGCTGCTCCATCTGCGGGAGGGGATTCCTCCACGCGGAAGCTCTGCGCAGACACACGGCAGGTCACGGGGAGAAGAAGTCCTTCGGCTGTCCGGCGTGCGAGAAAACATTCAAGGTGAAAAGCCGACTCAGCAGACACATGATTGTTCACACCAGAGGGAAACCGTCGAGCTGATCTGAGCATGCTTACAGATTTACTCTTAAAGGGAACCTGAGCTTCTGGATTAAAGTTTTATGAGTATGCAGTTTAGTTAGTCACATAGTATGTCAGGTTAGGAGAAACCTTAGAGCTGCACACGTGTCAGACTCTAAAGGTTAACCTCAGGGATGTTAGTTCTATAATGATGAATGCATATCTCTGAATTGTGTTTATATATGTTGTTTACCTCATAGAGTTCATGTAAACGCTCTCACACTAACTCTGGCTCAGTTTATCAGGTTATTAAAGTGACTTCCTGTTTCAGGGTTAGTGAAGCCAGATAACCAGGAAGTGTTTGTTTATGTAGTTCTGATTGTAGTTCTGATTGTGTTGCTGCAGGGCACCTCTGTAGACCTCGGTCTCAGCGGGTCCTCTCTGTTGAAATAAAGATAAATGAAACACTAATAATACCCAGGCTGTGTTGTTTGTTCAGGCCTCAGAGAACATCGCTCTGTTCAAATGCTGAGACATGATCTGATCTCTTTTTGTGATGTGAGATGTCAAAGTGGTGAGAGTCACTCCACAGCTCTGAGTGTGGTGATGCATTCAGGGGACCTGGAAACAGTGGGACGTCCCCGCTCTGCAACTTTTTATCTTGAAATCAAATTTGGACTTTTTTTCTCAACATTCACAATCAACTGTTTTTTTTACTGTAATTTAAATTCAATTAAAAATTCAAAATATTGATGTTAAACTGGACATTTAAACTTTTGTTGAAGTGCTTAATGAAATTAACCTTCCTCCTCTGTGTTCTTCCTCTCTCCTGGTGTTAATGCTCTTCAGTGAGGTTATTTATTACTTAAACTCATAGACTGTATAAAATATGGACGTAGTATCCGTGACGTCACCCATCTGTTTCTGAACACTGTTTTGAAGCCAATCGTCAGCGGCAGACATATTGCTTCCGTCAAGCTGGTGTGTGACGTAAAGAGGCGGGCTTTGAGCCTCCTAGCCAACAGCTACAGTGTTCCTGTAGTCAGCTGTGCCTCTCATTGGAAGACTAGTAATCTCAATATCATCGAAATTGCCGCGTTAGAAAGAAATCCACCCCCCTCACAGTGAGAGCACATCGAGAAATGAGCTATTCAGACTACACTCATCTTTTGTACCAGACTGTAAACATGTTTATTTCTGCTGCAAAGATCGTCTTTTTCCCAATCATATCTATGTGACTTCCGGTACTTCCGGAGCCAGCCTCAAGCGGATCCTCGATGAACTGCAGCTTTTAACACTTCCGCATTGACTCATTTTTAGACCGGAGGTTGCCGCTTGCTTCAACTTCAATAAAGTTGTCTGACTTATTTTGAAACGGACAACACACAACCGGAAGTACTTCTAACTGGAGCGCGTGACTCTGTCTTTTTAAAATGGTGACTGGTTGGCGCGATAATTCTGTCTGAGTGTTTTTGTCTTCATGGTAGAGTTTAAGGAAGTTTGATAGAGAGCTAGCTGTGTTTGTGAGAGTTTAAAATGTCTAAAGTCCACACACTGAGAGGTTTAGTGAAGCAGAGACTGACTGCGGCTGCTGAAGAGATATTTGAGCTGTTTGAAAGAACGATAGCAGAGTACGAGGAGCAACTTAGTCGATCAGCAGAGGAGAACCAGCGACAACAGAAACTACTGGACGCTGTTTACAACCCGGAAGCAGGTTTGATTACTCTCTCTCTCTTTTCATTACTCTTCTTTGTTTATTAAATTAAACAAGCCACTTTACAACACGAGGGCGGCTCTATTCTAAGCTCTACGGTCAGTTAACGGCCGTCAATGGTTACAGTTTCTGTTCCTGGAGACAATCTGCATAAATGAGCATCAGACAACTCATCAGGTTAGTCTGAAACAGGTCAGCCACATGGCTGGGTATAAACACTGTACCACAGAGAGGCCGAGTCTCTTACATATCCAGATAGACACCACTCTGTGAACCTACCTGCCAAAATTAGACTGTGAGAAATAGAGAGATTTTCGGGGGTGTTGTATAATCCGCCTATACCCAGCAACCCCGTCCATATATTCCCCTAAACTACAGATTAATACATTTAATAATCAGATGTGTAAGTCAAATCCTTTAAATGTCTCTTCATTTCAAGGCTCACAGTAAAAGAAGCAGTTTGTGCATGCCTGTTGACAGTGCCTAATATTCAGTATTTTTAGACTTAAATATGAAAAGACATAAGGGGTATTCATTTCCTGTCAGTCAAGACTAGGGATGCACGATATTGGCTAATCTGCCGATATTGTGATATTGTCCAACTCTTAATTTCTGATACCGATATATTCAGGCTTTTTACACCCAAACTGTTTGGTAACGTCATAACCATAGACTGTATAAAATATGGACGTAGTATCCGTGACGTCACCCATCTGTTTCTGAAGAGCTGTTTTGAGACCAATCGTCAGCGGCAGCCATATTGCTTCTGTCGAGCCGATGTGTGACGTAAAGAAGCGGAGTTAGCCTCCTAGCCAACAGCTGCAGTGTTCCCACAGTCAGCTGTGCCTCTCAATGGAAGACTAGTAATCTCAATATCTTCGAAATTGCCACGTTAGAAAAAAATCACCCCCCTCACAGTGAGAGGACATCGAGGAATGAGCTATCTAGACTACACTCATCTTTTGTACCAGGCTGTAAACATGTTTATTAAAGCTGTAAGATCAGCCTTTTCCCATTCATGTGTATGTGACTCCCGGTACTTCCGGAGCCAGCCTCAAGCGGATCCTCGATGAACTGCAGCTTTTAACACTTCCGCATTGACTCATATTTTTAGACCGGAGGTTGCCGCTTGGTCATAACCATAGACTGTATAAAATATGGACGTAGTATCCGTGACGTCACCCATCTGTTCCTGAGAGCTGTTTTGAAGCAAATCGACGGCAGCAGCCATATTGGTAATGCGGAACTCAACTAGGCAGAGTGTGACGTAGTGTGAGTCTCTTAGCCAATGGCTGTGTGTTCCCGACCGGGAGTCACGTCAGTCATGTCCTTATTTGGGCAAAACTCATAATCTTAATATCTTCTTAACCGTCACGTTAGAAAAAAATTCACCCCCCGTACAGTGTGTGCCATTAGAGAGATTAGCGTTGTAGGGCCAAGCCGTTTTTTGAACCAGGCTGTAAACATGTTTATTAATGCTGCAAAGATCGTCTTTTTCCCATTCATGTCTATGTGGTTTCCGGTGTTTCTGCAGCCAGCCTCAAGAGGATTTACGATGTATTGCAGTTTATAACACTTCCGCATTGGCTTCATCGTTTGAGACCGGAGTTTGCCGCTTGGTCATAACATATCTCCTATTGTGGAGTTAACACATTATGCCTAATTGTATTGTTATGCCCCACTGGAAGCATGCATAAATGCATCATGGCTTTCCAAATGTACACACTGTTTGGGCAAAATAAAGAGAACAACTTCAACTTAAGTTATGGAAAAAAGTGCCCATATGGCACTGCCATATTTATTATTTTTTAGAGATTTTAGTGAGAAACATTTTGCCTCAAACAACACCACAGACAATATCAAAACAAGGAAGATGCATATATTCAGTCCAGAGTAATGAACAAACATAATCCTCTTCATTCCAAGTTCAATGACTGAGGGAAATGGCCATAACTTGGCAAATAATACAATCATTCAATTATAAACTGGGCTCCATCGCCCTGCTCTCTCAAAATAATAAAAACAAGAAAGATTCTTCTTGAGATGGGAGATCAAATTTGGTGTATTAAAGGAAGACGCCTTGTTTCCTCCTCGTGTAGCTAACGCTTTGCAGTCATTGCAAATGTACGATTCATAGGTGACACTTGGGAATAGTTCCAAACCACGGACATCTCTTGCACCGGGCGAGCAAGCTTGTTAGCCACGGTTAGCAAGCCACTATGCAGGCTCGGAATTGCTAAAACCTACCGAACAAACATCGGTTATAAAAACCAGATACCGATAATTCCCAATAGTACATTTTTAAGTCAAAATAGGCCGATAGTATCGGAGGGCCGATAATATCGCCCATCCCTAGTCAAGACACATTTTCATGAACTCTTAAAAAACTTCTAAAATATTTGTGTTCATTTTATATGTTATTAAAACTACTCCTGATATTAACTCTTTATGATCATCACTAGACTCTAATGTTTACCTGCATGTAAAGGGTTTGAATACAGGAGTCACTGTACCATGAATCTACATCTCCATGTGCTTTTTAAAGTCATGATCTGGGTCCGTCATCAGCGAGCAAGAACAGGGGGACACCCCTCCACAGAGGGATGGATGACATCATGCATTAGTTGTTCATGTCACCTGCGCTGTTGTATTTCAGTGTTTCCTGCAGACGTCCAGCAGCTGGTTGAGAGTAAAGAAGAGGTTCCCTCCAAGCAGCAGGAGAGGAGCTCCAATCCGGACCAGGAGGACCCACCAGAACCACCACACATTAAAGAAGAACAGGAGGAACTGTGGATCAGTCAGGAGGGAGACCAGCTCCAAGGACTGGAGGAGGCTGAGACTACCAAGGTCACTTTCACTCCTGTCCCTGTGAAGAGTGAAGGTGATGATGGAGAGAAACCTCAGCTCCTTCACCGGTTTTATCAAGCTGATGGAGAGGACTGTGGAAGACCAGGACCAGCCAAGAACCCAGATCCAGAGAGAAATTTAAGACCAGGATGTAGAGATTGTTCTGAACCTGTGACGGACAACAGCGATGATTGGAGAGACGCAGCAGAATATCAGTCCACGTTGAAGATCCACAAAAGACCGAAGCCTGGCGAGAAGTCCTACAGCTGCTCTGAGTGTGGGAGAACATTCAAGAAGAAACGCTTTCTGACCAAACACATGAGAGTCCACACCGGAGAGAACCCCTTCAGCTGCTCGGCATGTGACAAAAGCTTCATGAGTAAGCAGGGTCTGAGATCCCACATGGTGCAGCACGGCGGGGAGAAACCGTACAGCTGCAGGGGCTGTGACCAGAGGTTCTCCTGGTGTCAACAGTTAAAGAGACACAAGTGTGTCGGGGGTCCGGCTTCAGCTTCATTAGGACCAATCAGTGATGAGGAGTGGTACGGATAGCTGCTTTACAGGAAGTCCTTCTTCAAACCCCTGACCCTCACAGAGAAGGGCTCACCTCCTCTCTCATCCAGCAGTGAACTCCAGTGTAATGAATCTGTGCAGGGCTGTGATGTAGTACCTCTTTTTAACCAGCAGGTGTCACAGTTGCCATGTTTTTAACAAGCGAGCGATGCGACCCTAGTGGTGAGGCTTTCAGCAGTGTGTCTGCCCCCTGGTGGCTGGCTGCAGTATAGGTAAATAAAATCTGTCTCCCCCATTCATTTGAATGGGGGAGCAGTCAAACTTTAAAAAATAAATACACGTGGTACGAATGTTTCTCACATCCGTATGCTGTGGTGATATGTAGTTATTATTTGACTGTTTTGTGTTCAAGGCCTCTTTTTTCTGAAAAGTTTCTTTTTCGTTAGTTATTAGAGGTTAAAAAACGGGGTTTTACTTCCTGTTTCCTTTGATTCACAGCCGCCGTAGAGTGAAACTTCAAAGGACACACAGCGTCTTGTGATGTTACACTGTATGGCGGAGCTTATTACAGTGGCTTCACAGGCTCTGGCTTCACAATGGCGGCGCCCAGTAGCGGGATTTTTTGGCTTCAGACCCGTACAACGGGAAGAGGCGGAGCAACGCTGTCCATTTTTATTTACAGTCTATGGTTTTTAATCAGGTACAGCTCTCCAAAGGTTTAATCTCAGGTTTATCAGCCTGACTGCTTCTGGAAATAAAACATAGTGACAACCTCCATGATTAATGTTTGTAGAAAACGAGTGCTGGAAGTGCTGTATTTACATATTTTAACGTGGGAGTGTTGATGTTTAAATAAACAAACTTCATGGAAGTGGACGGAGGAAGATCCAAGCATGCATGTGATTGAGGAATAGCATATTAGATCAGATATTCATTTGTACTTGCATGAAATCTGGTTGTTTTAATCAGGATTATGCTAAAATATATTCTCCCCAACTATATTTAAGCTCCCTATTAAGAGCCAACCTTCAATTTAGTAATTTCGTGGTTTATGTCATTAATTCTCATGGACAGTTTCCAACCTTGAAAATTCCCAGAATTTTGCAACCCTAGTTTGAAGACAAGACGAATTATCATTATAATTATATTATATATATGATATTATGATTATTTTATCGGATTCATATTTCTATCTTATTTCCATAATATATATAAGAGTGTACTGTAATGACTGATTTTTTTGATTCCGATTCTACTGACGACACTTCTTCCTCTTAATTTAAACAAATGTCGATGTTAAACTGGACATTTAAACTTTTGTTGAAGTGCTTAATGAAAGTAATCTTCCTCCTCTCAGTGTTCTTCCTCTCTCCTGGTTTCAATGCTCTTCAGTGAGGTCATTTATTACTTCAACTTCAAAAAAGTTGTCTGACTTTTATTTTGAAACGGACAACACTCAACCGGAAGTACTTCTAACTGGAGCGCGTGACTGTTTTATCAAAATGGCGCCGTGGTGAAACAGCGTTTGAGTTCCGTGTTTGTGTGGAAGCTGAATAAAGCTGCTCTGATGACCCTTCAGAGCCTCCGTATGTTTAAATAAACCTCTGAACGGACTTTCTGATGTTCACCTGTTTCTCAGGGATTCACCTCTGACTCATCTCCAGGGAACTACAGCTATTCAAGTTAGCTTAGCACGCGAGCTGGAGGAAGGAAGGAAGGAAGTTTGATAGAGAGCTAGCTGTGTTTGTGAGAGTTTAAAATGTCTAAAGTCCACACACTGAGAGGTTTAGTGAAGCAGAGACTGACTGCGGCTGCTGAAGAGATATTTGAGCTATTTGAAAGAACGATAGCAGAGTACGAGGAGCAACTTAGTCGATCAGCAGAGGAGAACCAGCGACAACAGAAACTACTGGACGCTGTTTACAACCCGGAAGTCCTCTTACACAGAGCAGGTCTGTTCTCTCTTCTTTTACTCTCACCGATTGCTGGTTGGATTACGTGTTCCCGCCTGTTTGCTAACCACATTAAGTAACAGAAGAATGCTAACTGCGTTAAATAGCAAATTAATTACAAAACATTAGCGACCCTACTGCGTACAGACCTCAGCCACTGCTGTTGTTACAAAGCTGATTCCAAATGTCCCGCCCCTTCTTGATTCTGTTTGATCGGTGATCAAGAAGTGACATTGATGAGCCCAGCGGTGTTCACAAAGTTGATCTGGAAATCACTGCATTAAAAACAGACATGACTCTGTAGTGGAAGTCACTGCATTGAAAACAGACATGACTCTGTAGTGGAAGTCACTGCATTAAAAACAGACATGACTCTGTAGTGGAAGTCACTGCATTAAAAACAGACAGGACTCTGTAGTGGAAGTCACTGCATTAAAAACAGACATGACTCTGTAGTGGAAGTCACTGCATTTAAAACAGACATGACTCTGTAGTGGAACTCACTGCATTAAAAACAGACATGACTCTGTAGTGGAAGTCACTGCATTAAAAACAGACATGACTCTGTAGTGGAAGTCACTGCATTAAAAACAGACATGACTCTGTAGTGGAAGTCACTGCATTAAAAACAAACATGACTCTGTAGTGGAAGTCACTGCATTAAAAACAGACATGACTCTGTAGTGGAAGTCACTGCATTGAAAACAGACATGACTCTGTAGTGGAAGTCACTGCATTGAAAACAGACATGACTCTGTAGTGGAAGTCACTGCATTAAAAACAGACATGACTCTGTAGAGGAAGTCACTGCATTAAAAACAGACATGACTCTGTAGTGGAAGTCACTGCATTAAAAACAGACATGACTCTGTAGTGGAAGTCACTGCATTAAAAACAGACATGACTGTAGAGGAAGTCACTGCATTAAAAACAGACATGACTCTGTAGTGGAAGTTACTGCATTAAAAACAGACATGACTCTGTAGTGGAAGTCACTGCATTAGTTGTTCATGCCACCTGTGTTGTTGTATTTCAGTGTTTCCTGCAGACGTCCAGCAGCTGGTGGAGAGTAAAGAAGAGGTTCCCTCTGAGCAGCAGGAGTGGAGCTCCAGTCCAGACCAGGAGGACCCACCAGATCCACCACACAATAAAGAGGAACAGGAGGAACTGTGGATCAGTCCGGAGGGAGAGCAGCTTCAAGGTCCGGAGGAGGAGGATATCAACAACATCTTTGTTGAACCTCACAGGTCCTCACAGCTTTATCAAAGATGGATGGAACAGATAGAAACAGGATTTGAGGAAGAGGACTTTGGAGGACCAGGACAGGATCCAGCGGGACATTTACAGCCAGTGACTGAGGACTGTTTTGAACCTGAGACTGATGACAGTGATGATTGGAGAGAGAGAAGAGAATGTCTGTCAGGTTTAAAAAGACCAAAGAGAGTGCGGAAAAACATTCAAAGAGAAACAGCATCTGAACGTCCACATGAGAATCCACACCGGAGAGAAACCCTTCAGCTGCTCTGTGTGCAGCAGAACTTTCACCCAACAGTGGCATCTCCACCGTCACACCAGGGTCCACATGAGAGAGGAACCCTTCATCTGCTCCGAGTGCGGGAAGACATTCAAGGACAAAGGGAACCTAAAAAGTCACCTCAAAATCCACATGGGAGAGAGACCCTTCTGCTGCTCCGTGTGTGGGAAACGTTTCCATCAGAAGGTGTCTCTGAACATACACGCAAAGATCCACACGGGAGAGAAATCCTTCTGCTGCACCAAGTGTGATAAACGCTTCACGAGTAAGCCCAACCTGAGGTCGCACATGGTGCAGCATGGGGAGGAGAAACCCTACAGCTGCTCCGTGTGTGAGCTTAGATTCAGTTATCACAGGCAGCTGAAGAGCCACACGTGTGTCAGCGGGCAGGCGCCTGACTATACGCTTTAAGTCTGCCTCCAGGACAGTGACTGATAGACGAATCCAAAGAGGAGGGGCCTGATAACTGAAGGCTCTACCTCCCATACTACTTTTAGACACCTCAGGTACAACAAGCAGGCTGTAAGTCAACTTTTCGTAGTTTCCTCTGACGCCCTGAAATCTTAATAAGCCTCTTTTTCATTATGATCAGTATACATGTACCATTAAGGCGATCTAGGCTCTTCTGCATCTTTCTGGCCCCGGTCTATCTTCCTTCAAGAGAGGAACGTTGAGCACAGAGAGGTTCCTGCATGGACTTACAGCCCTGACTGCAACGTTTTTAAAGGCTCGTGTACTGATTCAGACGAACCCACTTCCACTGAGTCAAACTCGCAGTCACACCAAAGTCACGACTCCATCAGCAGCCGATTGCTATGAAAACAGTGCCTTGTCCTTGAGCGCCATTTTTACATTAATTTAGCAGCTTTTTTTAAAATCACAGAATGAATTTAAGTGTATTTAAATCATACGTATGAATCTTTGTTTGTTATGTGTGTTTCCTGTGTCGGGATACAGTGTTTGTGAGGACTTCTGCTGCTAACGGGCAAATTCCACCAGATCTGTGTCCGCTCCGTCACAGCACCGGATCTGATAGGTTTCTATACTAGTCAGTGTGTTGACTTCCACTGGATCCAGGAGTGCGGGAAATGTTTCCACGAAAGAGGGCATCTCATACGACACATACAGACTCACGCTGAAGAGAAACCCTTCACCTGGGGGAACAAATTTAACCAGAGGTAGCATCTCAGCAGACACACGAGTGTTCACCCAGCAGAAAAAAACCCTCCAGCTACTCCGAGGTTCCTTCTGCAGGGACGCAAAAAACTCACACGAGAGAGATACTGGTCCGCTACGGATCCTTCAGAGGAGAGCCGTCTCACAGGGTTTATTTTTATTCTGACTCTAGTTTGTCTTTATTATGTGAATATATATTTGTAACTGAGCTGATGAAAGCAATAAATGAAAACTGTGGGACAGTATAACTGTTTTTTTTTTAAATTTTTGATGGACTGAAAATGTTTGATGTGTTGGTTTATGTTAACATCTGGTGAGGTAAATTAGGACTTCATCAGACTTCAACCAGAATTGCTGTGGTACTGTGAAAACCTCTGACCTGTTGACTCCAGGCCTGGCTCCGCTCATCATGACTTTGGTTTGTTGTTGTAGTTAAGTGAAATACTATCTGGTGATAACACTGAGTGTTTTATTCTGAAAATTAACCGGATGTTTTCATTTTGTTTTGGTGAAACCTGACTTCCTGTCCCGCTCCATCTGCTCTGTTGAGATTGATGTGTCGTTCTCCGGCATCCGGCAAAAATAGAAGTCTTGTGTATCTGATCCGGAGGACTCCGACCTGCCGGATCAGATACGCAGCTGAAACGCAATGGAGCGGATCCAGTGGAAGTTAACACATTGACTAGAATAGAAACCTATCAGATCTGGTGCTGTAATGGATCGGAGACGGACCTGACACGGATCCGGTGGAATTTGTCCGTCTTCCGTGCTGAATCTACTGTGAACTTGAGGATGTAAGTCAGTTTCATTTTACACTTCAATAAATGGGAATATCAGCAAAAAGGGAATGTATTTTTGGACATTGATTTCAGGACCGCATATATATTGAATAGTTGTTAGGAACATCGGCATCACCTCCGGTATGGTTCCAGAGGTTGATCAGGTGTCTCAGACTTCACAGACTCAGGTTGGCTTTTGACTTCTGACATGGAATTATCAAGTCACCACGCGACTCTACGGACCTTCTGCATCTGATGCCACAAAGTCCGCCCACCAGAGCCTGGACAGCAAAAATGACATGGTACTTACCAGGTCCTAGATCATAGGTTTGTATAGGTCTCACTTTGACAACTACAAACAGATAATAAATACAAACACAATTAATGGGCGCGGACTTGGAGTAATGGTTAAGTTGCGCGCCCATACAGGAGACTGACTGGGTTTGAATCCAGCCTTTGGCCTCTTTCCTGGATGTCATTCCTCAACTCTCTCCCAGTTTCCTTCACTATCCACTATCCTCTCCTCTGTGAAAATAAAGGTGTAAAAGCCCCAAAAATATAACTCAATTTTTTTTTTAAAAATAAATACAATTCATGGAAAACATAAAAGGCAATTTGTGTTTTAAAAAATAAAATGCTATGTATTTATTTACTGTTGAATGTTGCTTTTATTATTGCTATGTTGTAAGGGGACTCTGAGTGTCCAGAAAGGCGCCTATAAAAAATGAATTATTATTAAAAATTATTAAAATATACAGATTCATTTAAATATTTTTCTCCTTTTATACAGTAATAGAGAGAATTTATTAATAGAAATGTCTTAATACACAGCAGAATGTCTTAAAATAACCTGTGAGAAGAGGTTTCAGTGTTGGTGTTTCGTTTCCTAAAAAAAAAAATCCAAACTTTTATTTTGAAGGCTGCAATCAACGCTTGCCCGGAAGTACTTTTCGATCAAGACGTGTTACTCTGATTTTCCAAAAAATGACAACGAGTCGGAATAATTTTGTCTCCTGGGTTTCGGAGTCGGGTTTACAGAGTGTGTAAGCAGCAGTTTGACCCCTCAGAGCCTCCCTATGAGTAAATAAACCTCTGAATGGACTTTAAAGCTGACTCATTTTTCTTCTCTAATTTAAATTACAGTAAAAACAGTTGATTGTGAATGTTGAGAAAAAAGTCCGAATCTGATTTCAAGATCAAAAGTTGCAGAGTGGGGACGTCCCACTGTTTCCAGGTCCCCTGAATGCATCACCACACTCAGCGCTGTGGAGTGACTCTCACCACTTTGACATCTCATATCACAAAAAGAGATCCGATCATGTCTCAGCATTTGAACGGAGTGATGTTCTCTGAGGCCTGAACAAACAACACAGCCACAGTGTTATTAGTGTTTTATTCATCCTTTAAAATCAAAACAATCAGAACTACAAAAACAAACACTTCCTGGGGTGCTTCTCAAAGCTCTAAACGTCCATCCTTGCGTCTCTTCCTCGCGTCTTAGTCCCGCCCACCAGAAATGCGAGGAAATGAAACCAGAGGAGAGAGGAGAGAGGAGATTTGTATTTAGAAAAACGAGACGTCCTCTCCTCCAGAGCGTCACGTGAAGCGACGTCGATTTGTGATGACGGCTTTAACAGCTGTTTGTGTCTGCACACATGTTCACTGTAATAACTCTGATCAATATAAACAGTGACAGAGCTCTGTCTCTGTGTTTACCTGTTTAACACACACCTGTTTAACACACACCTGTTTAACACACATTTTCACTGTAATAACTCTTCCATTCCATTCCATCCATTATCTTGACCGCTTATCCCGTTGGGGGTCACGGGGGGCTGGAGCCTATCCCAGCTGGCTTCGGGCGGAAGGCAGGGTACACCCTGGACTGGTCGCCAACCTATCACAGGGCTAACACAGAAAGACAGACAACCATTCACGTACACACTCACACCTACGGGCAATTTAGAGTGATCAATCAACCTGAGCATGTTTTTGGATTGTGGGAGGAAGCCGGAGAACCCGGAGAGAACCCACGCATGCACGGGGAGAACATGCAAACTCCACACAGAAAGGCACCCGCCCGGCCGGGGATTCGAACCAGGAACCTTCTAGCTGTGAGGCAACAGCGCTACCCACTGCACCACCGTGCAGCCCTCACCACCGTGCAGCCCTTGTAATAACTCTGATCAATATAAACAGTAACAGAGCTCTGTCTCTGTGTTTACCTGTTTAACAAACACCTGCACATGAAGAGAATCAGCTCTCTGTTTATTCTGTCCTGAAGCATCACGGATCGATTCATCAGTAAAATGCCTCATTATTAAATTATTTATTACTTCAAGGGAAAATATAAACCATGCAACTCTTTTAAAACCCTGTGCTCATTTATGATATGAAACTTTATCAACCTGACAGGAAATATAACAAGTGTTTTTACTAACAGACAAACTTTACTGTCAGACTTCTCTTCATGAAGAAAATGAGAACAAACAGGGAAACTAACAGGAGGAATAACTGATCATTGATATATATTATATCTATGATATTAGACTCTATTACTCTATTTCATTAGACAGTGAATCTGACAAAATCAATCATATATAACATAATCCATCCTCTGTTATATTGAATTTATGATTTTGCGATCAGTATTTTGTTTTTAAAACTCACATCAAACATTTTGTAATCTCAGCTCATCACACACAGACTGTTTAGAAACTGACGTGTGTTTATGATCTGTTTCAGGGCACCCTTAGTGACTGTTTTAAGGTTTGTTTCAGGGCACCCTTAGTGACTGTTTTAAGGTCTGTTTCAGGGCACCCTTAGTGACTGTTCTAAGGTCCATCTTTTCTCTGTTATTAAACTCAGCTGATGTTACGTTTCGGTTAAGTCTGAGCCGCTGCAGCATCCAATCAGTGAGAGGTATTCGATAAGGGGGCGTGTCTGTCAGAGAAAAGACTTCCGCAAAGTCTGCTCTCGTGTTTCCTCGATTATCCCTCCTCGGATCAGTCTCCTCGCTCCTCTCTCCTCCAGCAGCGTTTAGAGCTTTGGGATGCAAGTTAAAATGGCGCGTCAGTAAGTACTTCCGGTTTGGCCGAGGAGCGAGGAGCGAGGAGGGAGGAGACTGTAGTTTAGAGCTTTGAGAAGCACCCCTGGTTATCTGGCTTCACTAACCCTGAAACAGGAAGTCGCTTTATTGAGCTGATAAACTGAGCCAGAGTTACTGTGAGAGCGTTTACATGAACTGTACGATGTAAACAACATATCATCACTAACATGAACAAGTCTGCCATCAGCTGATCATATCTAACAGAGTGAACTAGTAAACACACGATGCAGACTAAAATCAGAACAGCTGCAGTGACTGAATGAAGGAAGAACAGGCGGATCAAAAACAAACATCCAAACAAATAAAAGACAAAAATCACTCCTGTTCATACTCTGCAGCTGATTCCTTAATCCCATTAATCTGGTGATATCTATGACAGTTCAGACGGAACATTTCAGCTGCAGCGTGGACGTATCAGAGGGTACGGGAGAGGATGAGGGACACTGGAAAAAACATGTAAGGTGCAATATTTTTATTTAATTCTGACTTTAATCTGAGAATTCAGACTTTAATCTGAGAATTCAGACTTTAATCTGAAAAATTCTAACTTTAATCTGAGAATTCAGACTTTAATCTCAGAATTCTGAATTTAATCTCAGAGTAAAACTTCATCCACACTCAGATCAGCTCAACAGTTGCTCTCTGATGTGAACGTCCGTGTGTCTGATGAGAGCTTTTATGTAGTAATAGCTTTTCTTACACACAGAGCAGCTGAATGGTTTCTCTTTCTCGTGAACACTCATGTGTCTGCTCAGATTTCCTTTGTCTTTAAATTTTTTCCCGCACACGGAGCAGCTTAGGAGTTTCTCTTCCTTGTGGATACGGATGTGTCTAAGAAGATTCCCATTTTGGTTAAACCTTTTCCCGCACCGAGAGCAGCTGTAGGGTTTCTCTTCTGTGTGAGTTATCTTGTGACGCTTCAGAGAGTGCCTCTGACCGAACCTTGTCCCACACTGAGAGCAGCTGAAGGGTTTCTCTCCTGTGTGAGTCCTCATGTGTTGAGCTACCATTCCTTTCTCCCTAAATGTTTTCCCACACTCAGAGCAGCGGTGTGGTTTCTTCTTCGTCTCTTGACTTTCTTTATTTCTCTGCTTCACAGAGTCTAACCCTGACTGATGTTCTGTCGTCTCTCCCCATTCATCACTGTCTTCAGTCTCAGCTTCAGAAGTGTCTTCATCCCCGCTCCTGTCTGGTCCTGGTCCTCCACACTCCTCTCCATCAGCTCCTGTCTCCATCTGTTCAGTTTGTATTTGAGACAGCTGTGAGGACTGAGGTTCCTCTTCATCTTCTTCTGTTTTCAAACCCTCTGTGTCTCTGTTCTCTTCAGTTTGGTTTTCATGAAGCTGTGAGGGCTGAGGTTTCTCTCCATCATCATCTTCACTCTTCACAGGGACAGGAGTCAATGTGACCTTGGTGGTCTCAGTCTCCTCCAGTCCTTGAAGCTGGTCTCCCTCCTGACTGATCCACAGTTCCTCCTGTTCCTCTTTATTGTGTGGTGGATCTGGTGGGTCCTCCTGGTCTGGACTGGAGCTCCACTCCTGCTGCTCAGAGGGAACCTCTTCTTTATTCTCCCCCAGCTGCTGGACGTCTGCAGGAAACACTACAGTCATGTCTGTTTTTAATGCAGTGACTTCCACTACAGAGTCATGTCTGTGTCTCGCTAATGTTTTGTAATTAATTTGCTATTTAACGCAGTTAGCATTCTTCTGTTACTTAATGTGGTTAGCAAACAGGCGGGAACACGTAATCCAACCAGCAATCGGTGAGAGTAAAAGAAGAGAGAACAGACCTGCTCTGTGTAAGAGGACTTCCGGGTTGTAAACAGCGTCCAGTAGTTTCTGTTGTCGCTGGTTCTCCTCTGCTGATCGACTAAGTTGCTCCTCGTACTCTGCTATCGTTCTTTCAAACAGCTCAAATATCTCTTCAGCAGCCGCAGTCAGTCTCTGCTTCACTAAACCTCTCAGTGTGTGGACTTTAGACATTTTAAACTCTCACAAACACAGCTAGCTCTCTATCAAACTTCCTTCCTTCCTTCCTCCAGCTCGCGTGCTAAGCTAACTTGAATAGCTGTAGTTCCCTGGAGATGAGTCAGAGGTGAATCCCTGAGAAACAGGTGAACATCAGAAAGTCCGTTCAGAGGTTTATTTAGACATACGGAGGCTCTGAAGGGTCATCAGAGCAGCTTTATTCAGCTTCCACACATACACGGAACTCAAACGCTGTTTCACCACGGCGCCATTTTGATAAAACAGTCACGCGCTCCAGTTAGAAGTACTTCCGGTTGAGTGTTGTCCGTTTCAAAATAAAAGTCAGACAACTTTATTGAAGTTGAAGTAATAAATAACCTCACTGAAGAGCATTGAAACCAGGAGAGAGGAAGAACACTGAGAGGAGGAAGTTTACTTTCATGAAGCACTTCCACAAAAGTTTAAATGTCCAGTTTAACATCAACATTTTGAATTATTACTCAAATTTAAATTGCAGTCAAAAACAGTTACAATGTTAAAATGTCATTTAGCAGACGCTTTTATCCAAAGCGATGTACATACAAGAACAACACAAGCAAAGATCTAGACAAGAGGAAACAAGATCAGTACGGGTAACAAAGTGATTCAAGTCCATTTGGATGCAGGTACTGCCAAGCAGTGTAAAGGCAATGCACAACTGTAGCTGGAAGACATGATCTGCCACTGGGGACAACAGTGGAGAACAGTCTAGCTAAGTGCATAGTGCTTCCTAAAGAGCTGGGTCTTTAGCTGTCTTTTGAAAGTAGAGAGGGACTCTGCAGATCAAATGGAGTTGGACAATTCATTCCACCATTTAGGGGCAACAGAAGAGAAGAGTTGAGCTAGTGATTTTGAGGCCTTGTGTGCTGGAAGCACTAGGCGCTTTTCAGAGGCTGAGCGTAGCGGGCGAGAAGGGCAGTAGACCTGGATGAGGGGTTCCAGGTAAACTGGAGTGGTTTTGGTGATTGCTTTGTAAGTCATGATTAGAGTTTTGTATCTGATGCGAGCTAGAACTGGAAGCCAGTGTGGCGAAATGAGCAGGTGTCATGACTCATGTCTGTTGAAGACCAGACGTGCTGCTGCGTTCTGGATCATTTGCAGAGGTTTAACTGTGAATGCAGGGAGGCCTGCCAGTAGAGAGTTGCAGTAGTCAATGCGTGACATTACAAGAGCTTGAACCAGGAGCTGTGTTGCATGTTCTGTCAGGTAGGGTCTGATCCTCTTGATGTTGTAGAGGGCAAAACAGCAGGACCGAGCAATCGAGGCAACATGAACCTTGAAGGTTAGCTGGTCATCGATCATGACACCCAGATTTCGGTCAGATTTAGTGGGCATGTGGACACCATGGAGTGAAGACAGGTTTCCCGGAGCTCCGCCAAACAGTGACAAATAAGATATCTATACAAAGTCATCCCTACCTTACTTCATGAAAATACTACGTTCAACTACACTCTAAGCAGTCTGTCGATCCCTTTGGTACATACGAAAGATAATTAAACACTTTAACGACTCTTGAGAGAACTTCGGAGCGGGCCGCTGTGGGGGCCCTGGATTCTTCTGTCCCAGCTAACGCTACCTGCAGTGCTAAATACCCCTGTCTAGCTTCGCGGCTAGCGCTGCTATTGCTATTTGGCTAGTCCACTTATCAACGGAGCTGGCACCGCAACTACGGGGCTCTCTCGACTCGTCTACAAAACTGATTTTGTTTTCGACTAGACTGATCAGGATTCTTGCTAGACTGCCGAAATGGTTGATAAGAGAGAGGCCTCGAAGACTCGTCTTAGGAAGCACCCGGCGGAGGCGGGCTTCGGCGGAGCCCCGGTCTTGCCTAAACAATCGAGCCCGCAGAGCACCTCTCCAGGCGGTGAGAAACACCACGAAGACCAGGGTGCACCGCTTGACACAGGTACTTTTACCAGAGCACTGGAGGGCTTGAAACGGGACATTTATGACAAGTTGGATTCAAAGATTGACACTTTCTCTCAAGCTCTCCGCACTGAAGTGGCAGCAGTTAAGGATGAACTAAAATCATCTTTAGATACCCTCCAGTCCACAGTTAACACACAAGGTGCAACTATTAAAGACCTCGAACTCTCTGCTACCACATGCAGTGATGACCTTTTTTCCCTTGGTAATACAGTTACTGCTTTACAAGATGAGGTCAAAACGCTCCAGGCTAAATGTGAAGACCTAGAGGGTAGGTCAAGGCGTAATAATATTCGTCTAATAGGTGTTCCGGAGGGTCTGGAGGGCTCTAGCCCAAGAGAGTTTGTTTCCCATCTTCTGCAGGACATTTTAAAGCTGGAAGAGGCGCCCCTCCTGGATCGTGCCCACAGGTCCCTCAGAGACAGACCTGGGAATGGGGGGCCGCCACGGCCTTTCATCATTAGGGTTCATTATTTTCACCTTAAAGAGCAGATCCTTCGCAGGGCGGGGGAGGCTGCCCCCCTTCTGCATCAAGGGAGGAGGTTATCCATCTTTCCTGACTTTGCCCCCTCGGTTGCTAAAAAGCGGGCAGGATTTGGGGATGTCAAGCGCCTCCTGCACTCCTGCTCGGGGGTCAAATTTGGCCTCTTTTATCCGGCTGAACTGAGAATCACCCTCCCAGGAGGAACCCGTCACAGATTCACCGATCCAGCAGCTGCAACTGACTTTGTTAAGATGGAGTTGAAGAGGGCTGCCTCTCCAGACACACCATGATGGGATCGATGGTACTGCTACAGTGTATCCTTTATTAGTCAATATTGGTAAGCCAGTCTTGAACAATTTATGTTGGACCAAAGTTAAGACTATTTTCTACTGAGTTGTCTCGATTAACAGCTGTTTCAAGTTTTTCATCTTCAACTTCTTACTGGTTTTACCTTTTTATTTTATTTTATATATATTTTCATTATGACAATGATAAAATTTACCATTGTTATTGTTATTATTATTTAATAATACAAATTTAGACTACATGTTATGATGTTGTCTGTGCCAAAGGTTAAATTTTCTCCTACAACCTGGCCGCAATGATCGGTGGGATGTACTCTCACCTGTTTACATCTATATAACTGTCACTGTTTTGGCTCCAAGAGAGCTCGGATAACCCACTGAGTCTTCTATGCTTCGCTGGAGGCACTTGGTGGTTTGGTTACAGGGGGTTGCGCGCATCTTGTTTGGGAAGATGCTTCAGCAGTTGGGAGTGAGTTTGGTAGTTTATATGTTCATGTTTATTGTTCTGTATGTCTTCTTTGATCTTCTGATGCTACTCGAAGGGCTATTCGCATCCATTATTTTTTTCTTTGTGACGAATGTCTCAACAACCTAATGTCAGAGGACAACCAGCGGGTAATACACTCAAATTCTGTACTTGGAACTGCAAGGGGTTAAATCAGCCAATAAAGCGAAGTAAGGTGCTCCACCATCTTCAACACATAGGTGCCCAGATAACCTTTTTGCAGGAGACCCACCTAAAGGTTTCAGATCAACTCAGGCTGCGGAGAGGCTGGGTAGGTCAGTTGTTTCACTCTGCTTTTCAGAGTAAGGCCAGAGGTGCCGCTATTTTAATACATAAATCAGTACCCTTTATCTCTTCCAATGTTATCTCCGATCCCAATGGCAGGTATGTTATTGTTGTCGGGAGCATTTATAACACCAAATTGATTCTTGCTAATGTATATGCTCCTAATTGGGACGACAATCATTTTTTTTCTACACTCTTTTCTAAACTCCCAGATATGTCCTCGCACCATCTAGTCCTTGGGGGTGACTTCAATTGCTGGCTGGGTCCCCTGGATCGCTCTTCAAACAAACTTAGTAATCAGTCTAAATCCTCCAGAGTTATTAATGCATTTCTTCAGGAATTCTCAGTCGTTGACTCTTGGCGTTTTTTCAATCCCACAGGCAGGGAGTATACATACTTTTCTCCTGTTCATCACACCTATACTCGCATTGATTACTTTTTTCTGGATAATAGACTCATACCGTGTGTCCGTTCCTGCTCTCATAATGCTATTGTCATATCGGACCACGCCCCTGTAGTTCTTGACTTGCTGGTGGATGGAGGACCTCCTCGCACACCATGGCGCTTTAACTCTCGCTTATTGTCCGATGACAAGTTTGTCTCTTTTGTTTCTGCCCAAATCGATCTTTTTGTGGCCACAAATGAAGCACCTGGTATCTCGCCCTCTCTCTTGTGGGAGACTTTTAAGGCCTTCATCAGGGGACACATTATGTCCTTTACAAGCTATGACAAAAAACAGAGGGAAAAGAGACTGAATGAACTTTCGACTAGAATATTACAGCTAGATAGAATGTATGCAGTCTCCCCCTCCCCATCGGTATATAAAGAGCGTCTTTCTCTACAAGCAGAGTTTGACAATTTGGCAGCCGTACGAGTTGAAGAACTATTACTTAAATCCCAGCATGCACATTATGAGCATGGTGATAAGGCAAGTAAGCTACTCTCTCACCAACTTCGCCAGATATCATCCAATCACCAAATTCCTCAAATCCGAACCTCCGAGGGTGTAACGACTGATCCTAAGGTAATCAATGACAAATTTAAAGATTTTTACTCTTCTCTCTATGTTTCTGATCTATCTGCGGATTCCTCAACCACCGACTCATTTTTTGACACTCTTAATATCCCCACTGTGGACACACCACTGAAGCTACAACTAGAAGAGCCCATAACACTTGTCGAGATCTCACGGGCGGCAGGCACATTACGGTGTTCCAAATGTCTGGGGCCGGATGGGTTCCCAGTTGAGTTTTACCGTAAATTTATGGTTAAAATAGCCCCTCTCTTACTGAAAATGTTCACATACTCGTTTGACACTGGCTCGTTTCCCCAATCTTTAACGCAAGCTTCTATTTCATTAATACTAAAAAAGGATAAGGACCCCCTTGCTTGCGGCTCGTACCGTCCCATTTCTCTACTTAATGTGGACTATAAGATACTAGCTAAGCTTTTAGCCTTGCGTCTGGAATCTGTCCTACCGTCTGTAATTTCCTCGGACCAGACTGGCTTCATTAGAAATAGACACGCCTTTACAAACATTAGACGCTTATTTAATGTCATATACCACCCCTCAAAATCCAATGACCCTGAAGTTGTGATTAGTCTAGACGCCGAGAAGGCTTTCGACAGGGTCGAATGGAATTATCTTTTTTATGTCTTGGACAAATTTGGTTTTGGCAAGAAATTCATTTCTTGGGTCAAATTATTATACACCTCCCCACTTGCCTCTGTCAGAACAAACAACAACTATTCAGATTACTTCTCCCTCTTTAGAGGCACGAGACAGGGTTGCCCAATGTCCCCTTTGCTCTTTGCCATCGCCATTGAGCCTCTCGCTGTCGCATTTCGTTCCAACCCTCGCATCAGTGGTGTGATGAGGGACGGCACTGAGCAGAGGGTTTCTTTGTATGCAGACGACCTGCTTCTTTATGTTTCCAGACTTGACACATCTATACCAACTCTGTTTAACATCCTCAGCCATTTTGGTGTCATTTCTGGCTATAAACTCAACCTAAGCAAAAGTGAACTATTCCCGTTAAATGCTGCTGCCCGTAAATACCCACTTCATACACTACCATTTAGAATAGTCTTGGACAGTTTCACATACTTGGGAATTAAAGTTACTGACAAATTCATGAATCTTTTTAAATATAATTTTACCCCTCTTCTCACCAAAATACAGCAGGACTTGGAGAGATGGTCATTACTCCGTCTGTCTCTAGCTGGACGTATTAATACAGTCAAAATGAGTATATTGCCTAAATTTTCTTTTCTCTTTCAATGTGTTCCTGTCTTCATCCCACAGTCATTCTTTCAAAAATTAGATGGGATCATTTCAGGGTTTATTTGGGATAAGAAGATTCCTAGGATCCGCAAACTCTATCTGCAAAGGCCGAAGAGGTTGGGTGGCATGGCTCTACCAAATTTCAGTTTTTATTATTGGGCAGCCAACTTCCGTATACTTCAATACTGGTTGAAGGCAGACAGGATTAGTGACGTTCCTGCTTGGTTAGGGTTAGAGGCTCGTTCTTGTGCACCGTCCTCTTTGGCTGCACTGATTTACAACCCTGGAGGTTTACCTGGTCCTGAATATTGCAAAAACATACTGGTCAAATCGACTTTAAAAATCTGGAATCAATTTAGACGCTACTTTAGGTTGCAAACTTTTTCATTACAAGCCCCCATATTTATGAATCCTGTTTTCCCTCCCTCCATAGCTGACAAAGCCTTTTCTGTCTGGTCTGAACGTGGTATAAGATCGTTCAATGATCTATATATTGAAGGTGTTTTCCCTTCTTTTCAACAGATTTCTTCTAAATTCAACATCCCTAACACTCATTTTTTCCGGTACTTACAGATTCGCAGCTTTATACACAAAACAACATCTGATTTTCCTTCTCAACCCTCAAGCCATGCTATTGATAACTTTTTGCTACCTCCCCCACAATCTAAAGGTATGATCTGTTGTCTATATGAGAAAATCCTCTCTCTTAAAATCACTCCGTTGTCAGATCTCAGATTATCATGGGAGCAGGATATAGGTGAAGAATTAAATGAGGACACGTGGGACAAAATCCTCTCTCTGGTGCACTCTTCTTCCCTCTGTGCGAGACATGGTTTAATCCAGTGCAAAATTATACATCGCACTTACTGGACCAAGCTTAGACTTTCCCGAATTTACCCCGATATAAATCCTTTGTGTGACAGATGTAGGCAACAACCTGCCTCACTGATACATATGCTCTGGTCCTGCTCAGCTCTACAAAATTACTGGTCTCATGTTTTTGATGTCCTTTCAAAAGCACTTAAAGTGTCCCTGCAACCAACTCCACTAATTGGACTTTTTGGGGTACTTCCTCAGGCGATGGTCCTCCCAAAAACCAAAACTGTCTTTATAGCCTTCCTCACTTTGTTGGCCAGACGTCGCATCTTGTTTTGCTGGAAATCTGCCTCCCCTCCATCCTATGAGGGTTGGGTCAGGGATGCCCTTCATTTTAGCAGACTTGAAAAGATCAGACATACTCTGCGCGGATCCACAAATAGTTTTTTAAAAGTATGGCAGCCTCTCTTTGACCTAGTAAAAACCCTGCAGTTCAAAGACGCACCTCAATGAAGCTGGTTGTAATTCTTGAGATCTTTTCTTAATTTTACTTCCTCATAGACTGTTTTTTTACTTGATACTTTGAGGCCTTGAGTCCCTTCGAGAGCACAACAACTATTTTCAATGAAGAACATGTTCAGTTGTTCCTATTTGACATTGCCATATGTGGTGGGTTTTTTTTTGTTTGTTTGCTTGTGTGTTTGTTTGTTTTTGTTTGTTTTGTATATTCTACTTCTTAACTTGTTTTTGGTACTTTCATTCCTTTTATTATTATTATAAATTTTTTTTTTGTTTGTTTATTTATTAATTTATCCAGGGTTTTTTCTTGTACGATTATATTTTTATTTCCATGTGTGTATGTACATGTATGTATGTATGTATGTATGTATGTATGTATGTATGTATATGTATATGTATGTATGTATGTATGTATGTATGTATGTATGTATGTATGTATGTATGTATGTATGTATATGGGTGTATCTGGATATATATGGATGTACATTTGTTTTTTTTTGTTTTTTTCTATACTTATTGCCCTTTTATCTTTTTTTAATTATTATTATTTTTTGATATTCACCTACTCATCGTATTGTAATTTCACTATTCTTTATTTTCCTGTTTGAGTACTTGTCAATCTTTTATTTTAAGTTACTATCACATATTGGCTTTTTTTTTTTTAAATTTTATTCATTTAATTAATATGTTTCTTGTACAAAAACGTCACTTTCTTGAATTGTTTGCACTGATCTTTTTTTTGTAATGTGTCAAAATCTAAATAAAAAGATCTTTGAAAAAAAAAAAAAGATTTAGTGGGCATGAGGTTTTGAGATCCAAACTGGATATTGATCTGTGGGTCCATAGTGGGACTGGCTGGAATGATAATAAGCTCAGTCTTGGACAGGTTGAGCTGTAGGTGACGTTCCCTCATCCATTTAGAAATGTCAGCAAGGCAGGATGAGATCCGGGCTGAGACAGTTGTGTTGTCAGGTGGAAAAGACAGGAACAGCTGTGTATCATCTGCATAGCAGTGATAGGAAAAGCCATGGGAGCGGATCACTGCACCAAGTGATGTGGTGTATATTGAGAACAGGAGGGGACCAAGCACTGACCCCTGAGGTACCCCTGTTGATAGGCCATGCATATTGGACACTTCTCCCCTCCATGATACTCTAAAAGATCTCCCTGTGAGGTAGGACGTGAACCACTGGAGGGCAGACCCTGAAATACCTCATCACCTATAAGCTCCTCCTCCTCACCTACAAATCCCTGCATGCCCTCGCCCCCCAATACCTGGCTGACCTCCTCCACCAACACACTCCATCCCGGAACCTAAGGTCTTCGGACCTGGGTCTCCTCTCCATCCCCCGGACTAAGCTGCGGACCTTTGGGAACAGAGCCTTCAGTGTGGCAGCCCCTACTCTGTGGAACTATCTCCCTCCCAACACACGCAGCGCCCCAACACTGTGCAGTTTTAAGGAAGCAGTCAAAATGCACCTTTTCCTCAAGGCCTTTCCCCATTAGATATCCCCACCTACCCCCCAGACCCCCTACCTGACCCTATGAAGCCACCTTGGGTTTCTTGAAAGGCACTCTGTTGTTTTGTTGGTATTAATTGTCTGTAATAAATATCTGGTTGTAGATTTGTCTCATGACTCCTCTATGTTGCCTCCCCTGAGCCAGGGTCGTAACAAAAGTAATACATGTAAATAGTATGATGATTAGGCTTTGTGTGTAACTGGTTATGTCTGACAATTAAGCTATGATTTTTCTAGAAAAGATGGTTTCTTACAGTGACTATCCCTAGTAATCTATAAAAAAAATCAACTGTCCTTCAACATTATGAACATTGTTAGATGCTTAACAGCAAGACTTTGTTTAATTTGGACATGAACTAGTTCAAATAAAATTAAAAAGTTAAATCTTACCAAGATGTCCATTACAACATAACAAGGCCTTTAAATGGCATTAACCAATGAAGGTCAAAATGTTACTTTTGTAGTATTAATTTAACATACCAATTGCTGAGTGCAAGAACAAACGAAAAACATAGTTTTCATGAAAAAATAATATTTCATAGAGAAGTAATGAAAACATAAATCTTTGCCCCTCTTAGGCATTGCATTTCACCCCTCTCTCTTATACAAGGAAATAATATTTACATCAAAATTGTGTGGCTAGCTTAAGCACACGTATGTTCCCTGGACTAGATTAAACTATGTCCATTACCCAAACATTGGACTCCAACACTCTGTTAATCTCGGTGCTGAAGTCAGGTACACTTAAAGAAATAATTTGTTGGGTGAACGTATAAAATGATGGAAAGAATTTCCACCTAATTAAAATGATTTCATTTAGCGAGACACAATTTTGTTGAACCAACTAATTGTAAATATGTTGAGTGAACATAAAGTATAGACGTTGCCATTACTTATGTGCAATGTTTGGGTCCAACTTAATTTTGAATGGTATAATAACACTAATTAATCATGCTGACTGAACAAAACTAAAGTAAGTCCAATCCATCCATTATCTTGACTGCTTATCCCGTTCAGGGTTATGGGGAGCTGACTTTGGGCAGAAGGCAGACAACTATTCAAGCACAAACACACACACACACACACACACATCTACGGGCAATTTAGAGAGACCAATTATTGACTCCAAGGTATGGAGTCAATAAAGTGCCAAAATCCGTGCGCGCAAATCTATTATCAGCGCGCATTAAGACCACTCTCTGCACGCTCGCGGGCTCTCTGTACAAGCTCGCTTGTCCCCTCTGCATGCTCGTGGTCTCTGAGTCCACGCTCGCTGTAACTTTCTGAGCCTTCTATGCACTCGGCTTGCTGACTGTTACTAATTCATATAATGCTTCTTCCAAAAAGCCAACTGAAGGGCGTTTCGACCCTAAACCACAACGCCCTCCAGTTGGCGGGTCCGGCAGTGATGGCCAGTCACTGCCCATTTTCTCCTGGCCCCCAGCTCAACTCCTCCCTCCTATTCCAGAGCCAACAAGATGCTCTTTCCGCTGCCTACCCCAACCTACGGACAGCTGTCTTCCTCTCCCTTCCTGCTACTCCCAGCGCTGTGAGTGTCTTCCACACAGACTGTGCCGGGAAACCCCTGCACCCGACCTCAACTGGGAATAGGCAGGCCTGCCATCCCTTGTTCCTGCACTGCTGGACAAGGTCCTGGTACTTGGAGGCCTTCCTCTCACACGCCTCCTCGCAACCATCTTCCCAAGGGGCCGTCAGTTCAATCAGGATGATCTTTGTTGACTCCACTGACCATAAGACCAAGTCGGGCCTCAGCGATGTTTGCACAAACAGGGGGAAGACTAGTCTTCTTCCCAGGTCCACTCTCATCTTCCATGATTGTGCTGCTTGGAAAAGGCCCTTCTTGGTCTTCTTGGGGCCTGGTGGTTTCTGCCCTTCCCTGATGAACTGCATGGATGGTGTACAGTCATGGCCAAAAGTTTAGAGAATGACACAAATATTACATTTTCACAAAGTCTGCTGCTTCAGGGTTTTTAGGTGTTTTTGTCAGATGTTTCTATGGTATAATGAAATACAATTAGAAGCATTTCATAAGTATCAAAAGCTTTTATTGAGAATTACACAGAATTCATGCAATAAGTCAATATTTGCAGTGTTGACCCTTCTTTTTCAAGACCTCTGCAATTCTCCCTGGCATGCTGTCAATCAACTTCTGGACCAAATCCTGACTGATGGCAGTCCATTCTTGCATAATCAATGCTTGGAGTTTGTCAGAATTTGTGGGTTTTTGATTGTCCACCCGCCTCTTGAGGATTGACCACAAGTTCTCAATGGGATTAAGATCTGGGGAGTTTCCTGGCCAAGGGCCCAAAATCTTTGTTTTGTTCCCCGAACCATTTTGTTATGACTCTGCTTTATGGCAAGGTGCTTCATCATGCTGGAAAAGGCATTCTTCATCACCAAACTGCCCTTGGATGGTTGGGAGAAGTTGCTCTCGGAGGACGTTCTGGTACCATTCTTTATTCATGGCTGTGTTTTTAGGCAAGATTGTGAGAGAGCCCACTCCCTTGACCGAAAAGCAACCCCACACATGAATGGTCTCAGGATGCTTCACTGTTGGCGAGAGACAGGACTGATGGTAGCGCTCACCTCGTCTTCTCCGAACAAGCCTTCCTCCAGATGCCCCAAACAATCGGAAAGGGGATTCATCAGAGAAAATGACTTTACCCCAGTCCTCAGCAGTCCAGTCCCTGTACCTTCTGCAGAATATCAGTCTGTCCCTGATGTTTTTACTGGAGAGAAGTGGCTTCTTTGCTGCCCTCCTTGACACCAGGCCTTCCTCCAAAAGTCTTCGCCTCACTGTGCGTGCAGATGCACTCACACCTGCCTGCTGCCATTCCTGAGCAAGCTCTGCACTGGTGGTGGCCCGATCCCGCAGCTGTAACACCTTCAGGAGACGGTCCTGGCGCTTGCTGGACTTTCTTGGGCGCCCTTGAGCCTGTTTGGCAACAATTGAACCTCTCTCCTTGAAGTTCTTGATAATTCGATAGACGGTTGACTGAGGTGCAATCTTACTCGCTGCTATAAACTTCCCTGTTAGGCCCTTTTTGTGCAATGCAATGATGGCTGCACGTGTTTCCTTGCAGGTAACCATGGCTAACAGATGAGGAACAATGGTGTCATGCACCACCTTCCTTTGAAAGTGTCCAGTCACTCAATCATGACAGATTGATCCCTAGCCTTGTCCTCATCAACACCCACACCTGTATTAATGTGTGTGACACCTGTGTGTCATTGAAATGATGTTAGCTGGTCCTTTTGTGGCAGGGCTGAAATGCAGTGGAAATGTGTTTTTGGTGATAAAGTTCATTTTCAAGGTAAAGAGGGACTTTGCAATTAATTGCAGTTGAGCTGATCACTCCTCATAACATTCTGGAGTATATGCAAATTGCCATTATAAAAACTGAAACAGCAGACTTTGTGAAAATTAATAGTTGTGTCATTCTCAAAACTTTTGGCCATGACTGTAAGTCTCTCGTTGGTCTGCCACTTTTTCAGTCTCTCCTGCTCCAAGGTCCTTGTTGTGATGCCATCTGTATCTTCCCTGGCTAAGAGCAGTCTTGCATCCCGCCAGCATGTGTGCCATGGTTCCTCTCCCTCCCCATAGCCTGCACAGTGGTTCCTCTCTCAATCCCCATCTGTGGAGGTTTGTTGGTGATGGAAGGGTGTCATACACTGCACAGAGCAGGAATGAGATGCAAAAGGGCTCCAGCCTCTAGCGTTCAGGGCAAGTGTTCTTCCGTTTTGCCAGGTCCCATTTTGTCCAGGCTCCTTGTGATACAAGTTCCACTGCCCTAGACCTCCTCTCCTCCTCCAGGTCCCGGACCTTGGCTTGGATCATGTCTCTCCTCTGCCTTGGGTCTGCTTTACCCCACTGCTGGAAATGGGTGGTTTCGAGTCCTTGCCTCCCTATGCATGGGTTCCCGATGATGTCCTTCAGCTTCAGTGCACTTACTGCTTGTGCCATTGATTTGTCAGCTGCCCATTTGCATCCTGATCTCGTTTTGACACCCGCATTTCTGACCTTTTCATCGTTGGAATCTTGGTACATCATGGCGACCCTGCACTTAGCCACCTTGAACTCTTCAACCACTGTTGATAGGGGTAGTTGTAACAGGCCAGACCTGATGCATAGCCCTACTGACGTGAAGCTTGGCGGGATTCTGAGCCACTTGCGAAGATGTTTGTTCACTCACTTCTCGACTCCTTCCATCGCTGTCATGGGCACGTCATAGATTGTCAGTAGCCACATCCGTCTTGGTAGCAGACCGTGCTGGAAGAGCCAGGCCGTGTACTTTCCTGGTAATCCTGACCTCTCGATCTTTCTCAGCCATTCGTCTGCCTGTTTCTCAGTCCTGGAAACGTTGCTCCTGTCCGTGAGAGATGCGTCATACCACTTCCATAGGCACTTTATTGGGTTTTCCTCAATCAATGGTATAGCCTCCCCCTGAACTTGTAGCTGGAACTTGCTTGTCACTCTTCCATTTCTGATCACCATGCTCCTTGATTTCCTTGGCTTGAACTGCATTCGAGCCCAGGTTGCCACATCGCTGAGTGCCTTCAGGATTCATCTTGCTTGCACATGGGTTGAAGTTGTTATGGTGAGGTCACCCATAAAGCCTCTGATTGGAGGTAGGCGGCAGCCGGACTCTATTAATGGCCCTCTGGACTCCTTTTCTGCCGCTGTTATGAGCAGGTTCATTCCCATGACAAACAGGATGGGGGAGAAGGTGCAGCCCGTTACAATTCCCTATTCAAGGTCCTGCCACTGGGTTGTGAAATGTGCAGTTTGAAACGTAACTTGAATCCTCCGAAGTAGCTGGAGATCTTCCCCTAATGTGGTGGGGTATATGGTAGTGTTCCATAGCCACGTTGATGAGGTTGTGAGGGATTGCGTTGGCCAAGTCGAGCCAGACAACTGTTGGGTTTCCTTTGCTCTCCTTAGCCTCCCGGATCAGCTGGTTGAGGACTCCAGTATGTTCCAAGCACCCAGAGAAGCCTGGGATGCTGCCTTTCTGGACTGATGTGTCAACATATCTGTTCTTCCCCATGTACGTGGTCATCCTTTTTACCAGGACAGAGAAGAATATCGTGCATTCGACACTTAGGAGAGAAATGGTTCGAAACTGGTTGATGTTGGAGGAGTCAATTTCCTTGGTTACAAAACACCCTTCCGCTCTTGGCTGATGGAATGATGCCTTTTGTCCATACCCTCCGCAACAGTTTCCAGAGCCAGTGCTGAAAAGGTGTTTCGAGTGGTGTGAGGAGATCTGTCAGTTCATGGAGAGCAAAGGGAAAGACACACCAGAGCTCTGCGATAAAAAAGTTTCTGTGTGAAGAGGCGTTTCTGTGTGACATCACGAGCCATCTCAATGCGCATGACCTGCAGCTTCAGGGGCGGGGCCGTGTGATCACAGACATGTACGCTGCAGTGAGGGCTTTTAAAACCAAGCTGCGACTGTGGGAGACGCAAATGTTGCAAGAAAACTTGAGCCATTTTCCGTGTTGCCAAACTACCTATGTGAACAACTGTTCTCTTTGATGAAGTTAAACAGAACATCTCACAGGAGTCGTCTTACTGATGAACACCTTCACTCAATCCTGAGGATTTCCTCAGCTCAGAGCCTGACCCCAAACATTGATGAACTTGCATCCAAGATGAGATTCCAAGTATCTGGCTTAGACTAGTGTGCATCACAGAGCAGCAGACTGAGCTAGAATATGTTTCCTTTTTGCACTTTTTCTCACTACCACAGGGTATTTTTGGTTTCTCTTTACAGAATTGTTTTTTGCTAATGTTGTTGGCCTGTGGAAAAATATTTTCATAAGAAATGGGTAAAGCTCATTCATTAGATAAAATGCAGATTGAATAAGAAATGAATGCAACATATTTTTCATTTTTAAATGTTAATAGGTATTAACTTAAGCTTTGCTAATTCAATGTTCAATATGTGCAATAAGTTCATTTAAAAAACAATAAACATTGAACCAGTCCGGCCCTTGTCTTGCACCGATTTTTTTATTTTGGCCCTCTGTGTATTTGAGTTTGACACCCCTGGCCTATTGTAAAGCAATCTGTAATGTCTACCAAATCCCTGTGTTTAACTTACTTCAGCGCTGGGTAGACATGTGTTTCATGTTTCAATTAATTTGTCCAAGGTGTGGCCCTTTCGCCTCCTTAACCGACACCCATGTTGCTTTTTTTGAGTGTAGTGAAGGCCCTCTCCGTCATTGCCCCACATGCACAGCTCCTGGCCGACTTCACCCCTGCACCAGAGGATGACCCGATGACCCATGAAATCAAGCATGCCATCCGGGAAGATTTGAGGAAGAGATACACATGTACAAAAGAGAGGCACACACTCCATACAGCACCTGCCCTCGATCCTCGCTTTAAAGCTCTTCCATTCCTTTCAGAGGATGAAAACGTGGAGACATACAGCAGAGTGACTACAGAGGCTGCATCCCTCGAGGTAGTCTCTCCTTTGATATAAATAATTCTACTACCTTAGAGAACGATTGATTATCTGATTGACAGAATGCTTTGTACTAGAAAAATATGGCCAATCAAAAACTAAACAATGGAATGCCTTAGTTTCATTGGGAAAGTTTTGTTTGAGTGTACAATGCAGACTTGGAATGTAAAATTAAAATGCAGGCCATTGAATTAGGATGATGCTTTTGTATTTGTTTAATACATTTGAAATGTGAATGCTTTAACCTATCTTATTTTACCTGTGTCCCTGTGTCAGGTGGTAAGAGAAGATGCTGAAGTCTCTGAGAGGGAATGTGATTACATGGCTGAGGGGTATGATGACGGTGAGGAGGATGGCGCAGTTGGAAAGGTTCGAGACAAAGCCCCAAAGCTGGAGGAGTACAGCCCCCCCACCTCAAGACCATCTTCTCTGACTGCACTGCTGGGCCAAACCTTTAGTGTTGTCACCACAGTGGTGCCCAAGTCGGCACAAACCAGGGCTGAGGAAGAGGTTCACATGTATCTGGAGGCCACTTCACTTCCTCTCACTGATGACCCCCTTGAGTGGTGGAGAAGCAACGATCCTGTGTATCCTCTCCTAGCCAAGGGCCTAACGATACTTACTGTATGTATCCCAGGTACGAGTGTTGCAGCAGAGAGTGTTCTCCACTGTGGGGGACATTGTGTCAGCACAACGGAGCACACTCACTCCACAACATGTGGACCAGCTGGTCTTCCTCCATAAGAATCTGGTCATTCCAGAGCAATGAATGTTAAGTACAACTTGATCACTCTCCATTTACAGTGTGTTGTGTTCTGTCCTTGTGCTCTACAGTATATAAGCTACAGTAAGTTGGTTCTACCTCTAAAGGAAATAAGTCTTCCATTTAATTGTTGTTGTAATGAGAGTGCAAAGAATCTGGTCATTCTAGACCACTGATTGTTGTTTAGTAAAATTTGATCAGCCAAAACACAATGTGTTGTGTTATTTCTGTGTTCTATAAAGGTGCAAGGCATTACACAGCTGTAAACACACACAGTTAAAAAGCTTCATTTTTGTTCTACAGAAAAAAGTAGTTTGTAACACAGGTACAGAGAACTATACAAGGTTCTACCAATGGAAAGCCTCTCTGCGATGTTAAAAGGGAACAATATTTTTTTAAATTTGGCAACCAGTCTTAGTTTATATACCTTATGAAATTACAGACTTATTACAGAAAGGTGGAGTGCCTCCATATTTGAACCTTATTTTATAAATAAGAATTGGATTTTCCTATCTCCTTTTGCTTTTTTGGCGGGATGTGGTTTGCCCTCTCCTTCTCTTTGGAGGGTTTGTGTCATGGTGCCATATATCTGTTGACCTCTTTACCAATGTGTGTTTTACTACTTAAGCAGCATATGCTATGAGATATTACTATCTGGCTGTGAGTCTTGATCTGGGGGCTGTTGGGTCATTATCTTCTGGTTTTGTTTTGTTTTTGTCTTGTAAATTATTTTAATGCTTTGTCTTTGTCTTCTTTGTATTGTTATTTTTTGTCTTTCTGTTTTTTTTTGTTGATGTCCACTTTGAAAATTAATAAAATATATATACACGAAGCCTTTCTGGAACCAAATTTTGCTGGGTCCCTGAGTTCCAGTGGCGCTGCTCATCAGTGCAGGACAACCCAGTCAGACTCCTGGACACTGCAAACCGCACCTTTAGAAAAGTTCAAATAGAAAAGGCATTCATTATTAAGTTACAATGTTCTTAGTTAGAAGATTAAAATGTTCACTGTTTATAATGGCAAATTTATTTTTCAAACTTACCTTGATGATACTTACTCATTCTGCCACCTGAGATTAGACTGAGAGTCTAATAGAGTCTGTCACTATAGCTTTTGCTTAAGTATTTTTTTTTGTTGTTGTTGGTGTTTTAGCCTTTAATGGATAGGACAGCTGAAGAGAGACAGGAAATGTGGGGAGTATAGAGTGGGGGAAGACATGCAGCGAATGGTCGACCAGCGACTACAGCTTCTAAACGTGGGGCGCTCACACCGCTAGGCCACCAGTGTATACCTGCTTAAGTATTTTGTATAATAATCAGAATTGATCCGTCTGGGACTGTCTATGGATCAACCCCAGCACACTGGCTGTGCCAATTCTTGTTTTTTCTTTTATCTGAACTTGCTGATTTTTGCTGGCTCACTCTAGGAAATAGGATGGATATAAATTGTGCAAACTGTGTCACATCTGTCATGAATCTGTTCCACAATAAACCTGTAAAGAGTAGCTTATCTCCTGCCCATTCAGCTCATGTGGACATAATTCAGCTCTGGGAACACAGTGTGGAAATGTATGTAGATTGCTCATCTCAGACACAATGAAACGTTAAACTGTAGCAGAGATATCAGCCTTTGTAGGCTTCTTTAGTTCAATGAGCTTTGTCAATTAGACATTTGGACTGAGCAGGGTTTTGTGGTTCACTGTTATTAACTTTCCCTTACCCAAAGCTGTATCACCTTACTTACCTTAAAATGAAACTGTATGATGTCACTTACCTTAACCAAAGCAGCATAAATGGATAAGAGATTAAACTGTTACTTACCTGGAAAAGATGCATATTCTGTCGATTTAAAAAATGAAAACATGAATCATTCACAGTGCTTAAAGAAAACATTTTAATCAACCACATGCACTCATAAGAAGCAGAAATAATTGAGAACTAATCTGGTAGTATTTCGATGCAGAGCTTATTAAATTAAAACAGCAAACTTTGAAAGACTTCTGGACCACACATCAATTTGGTACACTGTGTCAGCCCTTGATCACAACAACAAAAGCTTCATTTTAGCCAACAACATTTTCAGTAGGTTTATGCCAACACATGTACCACAGGTGTAATTAACAGAAGGGCATTACTAATAACAGTGGCAACGCATTAAGAAAATAAAATTCATTACCTTCCAGAGGATGGCCGCTGCTTGGCTACAGGACTTCCCCTGTCCCGCTACACAAGAACAGCCAGCCGTCTCGATAGTACCGTTGGTCTTGGCGAGGACCCAGGCAGAGTGGGTGTTGGTTTTGCTCTGACTGGGATGATCAGCTTTCAAAAACACAAATTCTTCCATGTTATGAATCAATACCTTACCCACTTTCCCACTGTGTAGGTATTGATATGCCTCTGTGCTTTTAAAGTTTGGCGTCATACTCCCATCAACTCCAACGGACAGCACAAAGTCATTAAAAATATCCTTGTACGTAATTTCAGGCCACTTCTTCATGTCCTCCTCCCAGACTTGTATACGATATGGATGTGGCACAGAGTTCCCAATTTGGCTTTTAAGCGAACTTTGGAAATGTTCCCAAGATATTTTGGAGATATTTGTCAAGTGACACAACGGCGAATACTTCAAACTGGATATCCCGCACAAAATGCAGAAGTATGACATAGCTTTACTTCCGCCCTCAAAAATAAGGTGAAAAGCGCCAAATCTAATCTAATCTAATCTAATCTAATTTTATCTAATCTAATCTAATCTAATCTAATTTTATCTAATCTAATCTTGTCTAATCTAATCTAATTTTATCTAATCTAATCTTATCTAATCTAATCTTATCTAATCTAATCTAATCTTATCTAATCTAATCTAATCTAATCTAATCTAATCTTATCTAATCTAATCTTATCTTATCTTATCTTATCTTATCTTATCTAATCTAATTTTATCTAATCTAATCTAATCTAATCTAATCTAATCTAATCTAATCTAATCTAATCTTTCTAATCTAATCTAATCTAATCTAATCTAATCTAATCTAATCTAATCTAATAAATCTTTATTTGTATAGTTCCAAATCCCAACAAATGTTCTCCTCAGACTCTTTCCAAACAGAGCAGGTCTAGACCGTACTCTATGTTCTATTATTAACAAAGACCCAACATCAAGACAGGATCAGATCCTGTCCCATCTTACAGACATGACTCAGTCTGATCTCATCTTAATCCACCATGAGCAGAGCACTTTGCAGCATTTAGTAAGTTCCAGTGGCAAGGACAAACTTCCTTTAACAGGCAGAAACCTCCAGCAGGACCAGACTCATGTTAGACACACATCTGCTGAGACCGTGTTGGAGAGAGGGATAGAGGGAGATGAAGAGAGAGAGAGATGATAGTGGGGAGACGGATAGTAGTAGTTGTAGCAGCTGGAGTCTGGCACGTCCACAGCAGTAGAGATCCAGAGGAACCTACGAGACAAGGGAGCTCAGGGACTCCAGAAAGGTCTATGGTTAGTAACTTTAATGGGACAGGGAGAGTTAAAGTGAGAGACAGGCAGAGAGAGGAGAGAGAGGGAAAGACAGGATCCAAGTGTGTCAGTTCCCCCAGCAGTCTAAGCCTATAGCAGTATAACTAAGAGCTGGTCAAAGCATGAGCCAGCTCTAACTATAAGCTTTATCAAAAAGGAAAGTTTTAGGGGGGACTGAAGGTTCTACCTCCCATACTACTTTTAGAGACTTTAGGTGTGACAAGCAGGCCTCGATGCTGGGAGTTACAATGCTGGGAGGTTGAGGGTCCCAAGCCGCAGAGGCAGTCAGGATGCTGTGTCCAGTATTCCTTTATGCATGAAATGAGAAACCCTGACCCACCATAGCCAGAAGAACAGTAAAAATACCTCTGTTGTTGAAGAACTGGTTGCCACTACAGGGAGGGACTATGTGTTTCCCATCCATTGCTCCAACACAGTTCCTAAGTTCTTCACACACACTTCCCACAATTCTGTCTGCAGTGCAACCCCCCCTGCAGGTAAAGGCCATGGTTCTTAAAGAGTACTCTGCTAATGGACTATGAAGACAATTTGAATAAAATTACTGTTGATTAGTTTGACATGCCGTTTTGAAAAGATGGCATTTAATTGTGTGGTTAGCATGGGGGCAGGTGCAGTTTGGTTTGCAACCGTAGTCCCACACACATCATATACACACAAGCAATACACATAATAACAAACACAAGTTCACGCATTCATTTAAATACATATCTACGTAACTCCCGTGGATGACATCATTTTTTCTGCATATGAGACCAAAGGTACCACAATCCTCTGTGGAGCATTCAGCGACTGACCTCAGGCAATTGCAGAAATCTTCCAGCCAGGGTGATAGTCAAACTGGACCCTGTTCAGTTTGGAAATAAGCATTATCAGGTGTAACTCTACAGTCAGTGACATGTTCCCAGCCTTCCTTGTTTATCTCATGCATCCAGAACGGATTATCTGAGGTAACCACTTCCAGCTCTGGAGTGTCTGCTAATACCAGGACATTCATTTTTTCCATTGTTTTAATGTTTGCTTTGAAACATTTCTTTGAATAAAAGAAAATATAAAGCATACAGAGCAAAAACAAAAGTATGTGGACACGGCCTCCTAGAGCACCCCCTGATAAAGTATAGGCCTTAGGGCCCACCTCCTCCATTAAGCCTGATTTATACTTCTGCATTGATTCAATTGATGTCCACGTAGCTCCCGTACCTACGCAGAGGCCTACACACGAAGCTGACGTGCACCTCCTCCCAAATGTAACTACGCATAGAATCGACGCGGACCACAAGCCCTGTGATTGGTCCGCTCGGCAGCATTGCATTTCCCACATTTACAACACTTCCGGGATCCCCGCTCACCAGCCACTCATCGTCCGTGTATTTCATCTCCTCCTCTCTGTTCTTCATGTAATCATGTCTGTATGATAAACAGCAACATGTATCAGCTGTAGATTAACAGAACACGCTCTGTGGAAAAGTAAACAGAGATCGTAGCGGGGCCAGAAGCAGGTGACCAGCTAACAGAGAGACCACACTGCCCTCAAGCGTTTTAGCGGAGAATAGCTGCGCAACACGGACACATCCATGCACAAGTAAGTGGTGCTTATGTCCACGTCAGCCCCTGCTGCGTCAGCCTTTACACCAGATGGAACATGGGTCAATTGGAAAGTTAAAAGACTTGTGAAATACATTTTCTCCAAAATGGTTTCCATCATTGTAGTTAGTTCTTATCATGCTGATATCTGGTTATTTGAATGAATTATTTGATGTAAAAAAGATTATTTAGTAGACGAGGAACGTTGAGAGAACAAACACGAACAGAGGAGTCACTGAACTTTTATAGCTTTGAGTGTCTGCTTCTAATCAGGACAAGAATCTGACTGTGGACTGGACTGACCCCGAGGAGCTCTGAAGCTTTATTGATAGGTTGGATATGTCCTCTGGTTAGCTGGAGTGTGAGTCCTGCACCAGATGTCCTCTGTGCATGCCTTGGCTCTCCAGGGTAATGTGTTGGCAAACACTGAGCAGTATTTTGACTTGATGTCTCACAATGGATGGAGAAGGAGGGGTGGGGTCTATATTACATACCAGTTAAACAGTCATGAATTACTTATTCATCGCTACAATTTTTTTCTCAGATATCATCGAAGAGGTTTTATGAAACACAAACAAAAACATAAAAGCCCCAAATAAAGAGGTACATTTAGTCTTGAATTTAAAAAGTGTTAATAAGACTCTGTAGAAGGTGTCAGTGTTGATGGCCTTTGTATTTATCAGTCACTTAAATGAATAAAATCATTTTCATTCACTTTGTAATAATATTGTTTTTATCAGAGCGCTCACTGTAATGATATAAACATGGATGTCCATAAGGAAAAGTTTTAACAATAATGTTGTCCAAATCTGTTTTCCTTCACAGTTTGTAGATGGAAATAAATGAGTAGTAAGAGCTCTTCAGCGGTGGACAAAGTACACGTCTTCATTACTGAAGTCAAAGTATAGAGCCTCCTGGTCAAACATTACTGCAATACAAGTGAAAGTTGTTCAGTCAGATTATGACTTGAGTTAAAATACAGGAGTACTTGCTTTTAAAAATACTGAAGTATTCAAAGTATTTGTAAAATATCTTTAAACATATTTTCAGAAATGTGAAGTCAAGAATATATAGAAGTACATTCTGTTACATCATGTTTATTTAGAATCCATTACTTGAAATCTAAGTTACTCCAAGCACAGACAGGTGACGTAGCTCCACACTCTCTCTCAGGTTGGACAGTGAATGTTTGTTTGTTTGGGCAGAGTGGGAAACAGGGAGAACATTTCAAACCATACGTATCATTCTTCATTTCAAAAACCTCTAACACGGGCTGAAGATATGACCATGGGTGCTCAGGTGGAGAATTATAAATGGACTTGGAATGGACTTGTACTTATATAGCACTTTTCTAGTCTTTCTGACCACTCAAAGCGCTTTTACACTACTTGTCACATTCACCCATTCATACCCATTCACTCACTGATGGTAGAGACTGCTATGTAGTGAGGGACCATCAGTGTTAGCTAATCTCATTCATTCACATTCACACACCTCTGAACAACAGAGGGAGCAATTTGGGGTTCAGTGTCTTGCTCAAGGGCACTTCGGCATGTGACTGCTGGAGCTGGGATCGAACCGCCAACCTTCTGATTGATAGACGACGACTCCACCCACTGAGCCACAACCGCCCTTATAGCCATCATTACCACCTCTACATGAACTGCCTGATCTGAGTGATGCTCTGTGTTTGCTCCACGTTCAACCATGGAGACTCACGATATACAGGTACGACTAAACCACTGAGACAAACAGAACTACACAAACACAGTTTACTGTCTTAGGATCAGATTTCAGAAAAGAGAAGGACATTCATGAGCTGACTTCAAAGATAAAGTAGTGAGTAACTAGAGCACTGATAGAAATGTAGAGGAGTCAAAAGTACAATAATTCTCTTCTTCTTCTCTCGATGTACTGGCGGATCGCAACCGAATTAAAAAAGTGCATGCTGCCACCTACTGCACCGGAGTATGTAACTTCAGGGTGTTTTACTTCAGGTAACATTCACATCATGCAGACATGAAAACAATTATCCAAACATCAAACTGAAGTTAAGCAGCTAAGTAATATATGTATATAATAATAACAAATAAATAACTACTACTAATAATGACAATAAAAAAGAATAATAATAATACATAGAATAAAAATATACAAATAAATAACAAACAGGAAAAACTAATCAAAATATTAATATATTAATTAGATAAATAAATAACTTAATAATTTATCACAAGATGTAAACCTGTTTCTTTCAAATAAACTAAGAGAGCCCTGTAGCATTCTCCCATCCCATCACTCCTCCCCAGAATCCCCTTCAAACTCCCACTCCGCTCCATCCCAAATACTGTACCACCTAATCTCCTCCTCTGTATGCCATATTTTTTACACTCCATAACCACATATTTCACATTCTCCTCAACATTACACACATCACAGTTAACTGAGAAACATTTGCCCATTAGGCACAGAGTCAATTTCAATCCTGTATGACCAAATCTTAATCTGGTAGTTATCACCTCCTCTCTCCTACTCCTCCCTTTAAATCAGTCACATCAATGGATTTATGGGTGCTGTAGAAGTGCCTACCTTATTTATCCTCATCCCACTTTTTCTGCCACTAATCCCTTACTGCCATCCTATCAGAGATTTGGCCTCTCCTTTTCCAAAAGGAACTTTCAGGATACTTTCACCATTTCATTTCAAAGCTCTCTTAGGAACCTCATCTGCTCTCTTGTTACCCTCTATATGAGCAGGAACCCAGTAAAACTGACAAGTCTTTGGATTCTCAACAATACAGTATTTCTTGATAGCTAAAGCACTAAACCCTGTTGTCTGAATCAAATTCCTAAGCGGCCTGATCTCATGTATTGAATCAGTCACTCTTTTGGCACATCTTACCTGTTAGACACAACTTCAAACACATTCTCTCTCACTAAAACACATGTTGTTCTGTGATGCACTTGTGCTGCATAAAGGTAAGCACAGGTAGCAAAAGTTCAACAAATCTGAAGCACAGGAGTCACAGCTTCAACACAACCACTCAGAACTGATCACACTTGTGGCTAATGATGTGAGGAAACCAATATAAGACTGGATCCGGCACGCCGCCTGTGGTGTGGATGAAGTCCTGTGGCCTGACCCAGCACATAGACCTGATGCTGTGGCTGAATGATTGCAGACACTGTAAGCACTTCAGTTTGATTTTGTGGGTTACACTGTAATGTTCTCCTCATTTATATTTGTATTTACTTTATTGTTACTGTATACAGGAGCTACATTCATTTATCCTGCTGTGAACAATAAACATGATTTCTCCAGCTTCATGTCCTGAGCATTGTGTTCTCAGTGTTTTGATGTAGTGTGTAATGACTGCTCAGTATTGTTTTAATTTTGATTGACTCAGGGTGTGATCTGACAACATTGTTTGGTTTTGCAGGAAGAGTCAGAGGTTTGATCAATGTAGTTTGAAAATTGGGTTTTGTGCTTCTAGTGTTAAGAAAATTGTGGTGGACGTCAAGAAATGTGTTTTAGCAATTGAGAAATACTGTAATAAATACAATACCATCAATAAATCCCCTCTGATCATTTCTTTTGAAGTTAAGCTTTTAAGGGCTGCAGTTGAGTCTGAGCAAATGACCACTCTCTCAGGCCTCCTCTATCCATTGCATCTCTAATATACAGTGGGTACGGAAAGTATTCAGACCCCTTCACTTTTTCTACATGTTGTTGTGTTATGTTTAACACAACAACCTTTTTTTCAGTTGAACTGTGCATGTTATAGGTCACATTAAAAGGTGGAAAAAGTTCTGACATGATTTATCTTGGTCTTATTTTTTTACATCACAAAACCTGGCATTTTAACAGGGGTGTAGAGACTTTTGATATCCACTGTATATAAGGTCTCACAGTTGACAGTGCATGTCAGAGCACAAACCAAGCCATGAAGTCAAAGGAATTGTCTGTATACCTCCGAGACAGGATTGTATCGAGGCACAAATCTGGGGAAAGGCACAGACAAAATCTCTGCTGCATTGAAGGTCCCAAAGAGCACAGTGGTGTCCATCATACATAAATGGAAGAAGTTGAAATCACCAGGACTCTAACCCTAACCCTAACCCTAGAGCTGGCCGCTTGGCCAAAATGAGCGATTGGGGCCTTGTTCAAGGAGGTGACCAAGAACCCAGTGTTCAGCATGTTGTGTTTTTTTTACTGAGTGTTTTTATGTTGTAATAGGTCCGACTGCCCTTGATGTACTCCCCAAATTGGCCGATTGAAGACCGGGGTGTGCAGCCATCAGGACACACCTGAAAAGGACACGAGCAGCAGACAGAAAGGAGAAGGCACAGAGGTAACAGCAGGAGCGGGAGAGAGCAGCAAAGCAGGAGCAACAGGAAGCAGGAGCAACAGAAAACCGGACCAGAGGGAGAACGGCCGAAGCAGAAGTAAACCCGTGTACGTCCACAAGGAGCCACCCCGAGCGGAGAAGCCCATGTTGCAGCGCCCGTGTCTGTTGGAGAGTCTGGGAAGATAGCAGAGCCACGCTATCTCTCCGGAAGAGACGAAAGGCGGCGTGGGAAGGTGCCGCGGAGGAACCAAAGGGGACGGTCGTGTAGAAGAGTTGGTGCACGGACGTGAGGGGAAGAGACTCTGGTTGGCAGAGGGGTGTGGTCGCGATGCACCCCTCTGCCAACCAGAGTCTCTTCCCCTCTTCAGTTAAGTACCTCCACAAGACCCTGTTTTAATAGGGTTTTAGGACTTTTTGCACAGCTTTTCACCCCTGTTTTATTTCTTTTATCTTGGTGGGTTTTAGTTTATTTTAAGGCTTTTCAGTGTCTTTAATTTTGGTTGGCTTTTTAATGCTGGTGCACTTTTAAACTAAATGGACATTAATCCCAGGCTGTAATCTACAACCTAACCATAGTGTGTTTTTTTATTTAACAACTGAACTGTCAAAAGTAATGCTTTTATTGAGGTTGTAGAATAGAATTTAAAATCCTTCTTTTAACCTACAAAGCCCTTAAAAATCAGGCACCCTCGTATCTTAAAGAGCTCATAGTGCCCTATTACCCCTCTAGAACTCTACGCTCCCAACATGCAGGCTTGCTAGTTGTACCTAAAATCTCTAAAAGTAGTGTGGGAGGTAGAACCTTCAGTTATCAGGCCCCTCTCCTTTGGAATCATCTACCAGTCAGGGTCCGGGAGGCAGACACCCTCTCCACTTTTAAGAGTAGACTTAAAACTTTCCTTTTTGATAAAGCTTATAGTTAGAGCTGGATCAGGCTTGGACCAGCTTTTGTCATGCTGCTATAGGCCTAGACTGCCGGGGGAACTGGCACACTGACACACTGGGATCCTAGCTCACCCTCTTCCCCCCAACCCCTTCATCACTTACTTTAATTCTCCCTGTCCCATTAAAGTTACTAACCATAGACCTTTCTGGAGTCCCTGAGCTCCATTGTCTCGTAGATTCCTCTGAGCTGCCGTAGACGTCCTCCTGCTGCGGACGATCTGGACTCCAGCTGATACGGACGTGCTGGACTCCAGCGGCAACAGCTTCTACGACTCGTCTCATCACTATCACCTCTCTCTCTTACTCCCCTCTATCTGTCTTTCCAGACCCAACTCAGTCGAGGCATGATGGCTGTCTAACATGAGTCTGGTTCTGCCTGAGGTTTCTGCCTGTTAAAAGGAAGTTTTTCCTCACCACTGTAACTAGCTAAATACTGCGATGTGCAATGCTCATGGTGGATTAAGGTGGGGTCAGACTGAGTCTTACCCTGTCTTGAAGTTGGGTCTCTGTTCATAATTTGACATAGAGTGGTCTAGACCTGCTCTGTTTGTAAAAGCGTCTTGAGATAACGTTTGTTGTGATTTGGCGCTATACAAATAAAGATTGATTGATTGATTGAGATTGATTGAGGTTGCTGTTCTGAGTGTGAGTGTATTATTCATTACTAGGACTCCTATGGTTAGTTTAGTTGAGACTGGACAATTTGGCTCAGAGTAGTAATTGGTAGCTGGAAGTGTCAGACTGCTATTTTACCTTCCCTAAGGGACAGGGGAAGAGGACTGCGACCAGCAACAAGAGGACGGTTAAAGAACAGGACCATCATAAAGACTTGGGGCTGAGGGGTTTTATTTTTTATCTTTTTAATAAACTTTTATTGTGCACTTTTAAGAGACTGACTGTTTTGTTACTCTGCTCAAACCTGATTTTAAAAGAACCTGTATACAACTTTTAAGGAGTGCTATAGGCTCCTTTCTAACCTAGGTGGCATTGCCGGATTTTAATAGTATTTATAGTTTTAACCTTGCCACACACTCTCTGGCTCTTTGGATCCATCAGTGAAAATAGGTATATAGTTATATTAGGTGTTGTTCAAATACTCATTAACTAGAATAGAATAGACTTTATTTGTCATTGTCAGGTGTACAATGAAATTAGAAGCGCTGCTCCTGAAGGTGCATGTGATGATAAAATAAAATAAAAACAGGTAGAAATGTGTATAAAATACAATATAAATATAGAATAATATAAAACAAATGTCGAATATATACAGTCAGGTCAGAAGAAGAGGTATTTTGGGTTTAAGATATTGCACATTATAAGTTTTCACAGTTCCTGGTATTGCACTTGACATGAATACTATTGCACAGTTATAAATATTGCACATGTGGGGATTGTTTATGTCAGCTGTTTGTGGGTGTTTAGTGTTGTGATGGCTCTTAGGAAGAAACTGCCTCAGAGTCTGTTTGCTCTGTGTGACCTGTAGCACCGGCCAGAGGGCAGCAGGTTGAACAGGTGTTGACCGGGGTGGAATGAGTCCTTGATGATGTTGCTGGCTCTGCTGTGATAGTGAGAGCTTGACATGTCCTCCAGGCAGGGCAGAGAGCAGCCGGTGATCCTCTGGGCTGTGTTGATCACCCTCTGCAGAGCTCTGAGCACTGAGATGCAGTATGCCAGAATGCTCTCCACGGTAGCTTGATAGAAGGCCACAAGCAGCTTCTCCTCCAGGTTGTTTTTCCTGAGCACTGGAGTGGAGTTGCTGCTGAGCCTTCTTCACCACCGCCATGGTATTCACAGACCAGGAGAGATCATTCGAGATCTGCACGCCCAGGAACCAGATGGAGTGGACCCTTCCAACTGTGTCCCCATTAATGTAGAGGGGGGCCAGGTCTGCTCTGTTCCTCCTGAAGTCCAGGATCGGTTCTTGGGTTTTGGTGGTGTTCAGTGAGAGGTTGTTTACTTAACACCACGCAGACAGTCTCTCAACCTCATCTCTGTATTCTAACTCATCTCCTCCTGAGAAGAGCCTGATCATGGTTGTGTCATTAAAGCTAGGGTTGGTAGTCATGGAAAACTAGCATGAATTTGAATGCTCCTCCATGCACGAGCGCCGCTGATTCCGAAACATATGATGGTGACTGATTCAAAACCGGTCCTCAGCACATCAATCTTTTTTGATCAATCTTTATTTGTAGTGCGCCAAATCACAACAAACATCATCTCAAGATGCTTTTGCAAACATAGGAGGTCCAGACCACTCTATGTCAATATATATCTAATTTATCAGAATATATATCTAAAAAAGAAATGTCCATCAAAGACGACAGATTGGCCATAATCCTCCTGTCAGCCACCACCTCCACAGGGTCCAGGACTGAGCTGGCCTTCTTCACCAGCTTGTTCAGTCTTGCTCTCCTGTATCCTGTCCGCCCACAGCAGGTTTAATCATTCCAATCTGGCGTTCGTGTCCGGTGTTAGCTCTATTAGCATGATGCTACTCTGCCAGTATTCCCTCTGGTGCTTGGTTAGCTCATCCACCTTATCGTAGATAGATCTTACATTCCCCATAACGGTGGGTGGAAGGACAGGTCCATGTCGTCTTTTCTTAGCTTGCACCTCAGTACCAGCACGTCATCCTTGCCTCCTTCTCCTCAGCTCGCAGGGAACATCAGGCCTAGTATCATTTGGCATCAACATGCTACGGGCAGCTATCTCTGGACACACACAGGAACAAAAATAGCAAGAAAAAACCACTGCAAACGTAGCCAGTTTGGTGTCCAAGGCCAACAAATGAGTCATTAAAAGTCCTGACAGGCTCCAAATACAAAGAGAACTAAACAGATATGAAAAAAGTCGAAAAATAACAACGAAGAGAGAGCTGCTGCAACAAGCAGACACTCGAGCGGCGCTAAGCAACGGAATCTTAAAATCTTAAAAAACACATGGTTTGTGTTTTGCACTGAGTCAACTCATGTCTCACTCAGCGGTAAGAAAACACCAAAACATTCTCATAGTGAAAGTTAAAAACACAAACAAACATGAAATGTACGCTCTGCAGGAGGCGGGCAGAACGGCAGGACGGGATTTGATTGGTTTCATCATTTGGCTCCTGATGGCAGGGATTGGTTGGTGTTTTCCCAGGTTTACTCCGGCTGTAGATAGCAGCTTTTTTTACCTCTTTTTAAAGAACACATTATGTTTTGATTACCATCAGGACATAAAGATCATTTTAACCAGTAGAACAAAAAGTGGATCTAAATCTGACTACCAACCCCAGCTTTAACTTAATTTCCAATGTTAGAATTGTCTTCTGAATGTATAGTCATGGCCAAAAGTTTTGAGAATTACACAAATATTAAATTTCCACAAAGTCTGCTGCTTCAGGGTTTTTAGGTGTTTTTGTCAGATGTTTCTATGGTCTAATGAAATACAATTAGAAGCATTTCATAAGTATCAAAAGCTTTTATTGAGAATTACACAGAATTCATGCAATAAGTCAATATTTGCAGTGTTGACCCTTCTTTTTCAAGACCTCTGCAATTCTCCCTGGCATGCTGTCAATCAACTTTTGGACCAAATCCTGACTGATGGCAGTCCATTCTTGCATAATCAATGCTTGGAGTTTGTCAGAATTTGTGGGTTTTTGATTGTCCACCCGCCTCTTGAGGATTGACCACAAGTTCTCAATGGGATTAAGATCTGGGGAGTTTCCTGGCCAAGGGCCCAAAATCTTAATGTTTTGTTCCCTGAGCCATTTTGTTATGACTTTTGCTTTATGGCAAGGTGCTCCATCATGCTGGAAAAGGCATTCTTCATCACCAAACTGCCCTTGGATGGTTGGGAGAAGTTGCTCTGGGAGGACGTTCTGGTACCATTCTTTATTCATGGCTGTGTTTTTAGGCAAGATTGTGAGAGAGCCCACTCCCTTGACCGAAAAGCAACCCCACACATGAATGGTCTCAGGATGCTTCACTGTTGGCAAGAGACAGGACTGATGGTAGCGCTCACCTCGTCTTCTCCGAACAAGCCTTCCTCCAGATGCCCCAAACAATGGGAAAGGGGATTCACCAGAGAAAATGACTTTACCCCAGTCCTCAGCAGTCCAGTCCCTGTACCTTCTGTAGAATATCAGTCTGTCCCTGATGTTTGTACTGGAGAGAAGTGGCTTCTTTGCTGCCCTCCTTGACACCAGGCCTTCCTCCAAAAGTCTTCGCCTCACTGTGTGTGCAGATGCACTCACACCTGTCTGCTGCCATTCCTGAGCAAGCTCTGCACTGGTGGCGGCCCGATCCCGCAGCTGTAACACCTTCAGGAGACGGTCCTGGTGCTTGCTGGACTTTCTTGGGCGCCCTGGAGCCTGTTTGGCAACAATTGAACCTCTCTCCTTGAAGTTCTTGATAATTCAATAGACGGTTGACTGAGGTGCAATCTTACTCGCTGCTATAAACTTCCCTGTTAGGCCCTTTTTGTGCAATGCAATGATGGCTGCACGTGTTTGCTTGCAGGTAACCATGGCTAACAGATGAGGAACAATGGTGTCATGCACCATCTTCCTTTTAAAGTGTCCAGTCACTTAATCATGACAGATTGATCGCCAGCCTTGTCCTCATCAACACCCACACCGGTGTTAATGTGTGTGACACCTGTGTGTCATTGAAATGATGTTAGCTGGTCCTTTTGTGGCAGGGCTGAAATGCAGTGGAAATGTGTTTTTGGTGATAAAGTTCATTTTCAAGGCAAAGAGGGACTTTGCAATTAATTGCAGTTGAGCTGATCACTCCTCATAACATTCTGGAGTATATGCAAATTACCATTATAAAAACTGAAACAGCAGACTTTGTGAAAATTAATAGTTGTGTCATTCTCAAAACTTTTGGCCATGACTGTAGTCAAAGTAGTACGTTTCCTCAAAAAAACAACACTCCAGTTAAGTACAGATACTCAAAACAATGTATAAGGTACATTAATCAAGTACATGTACTCTGTTAGTCCACCACTGGAGCTCTTTATATTGCCCCCCAACCCCCCTCTGTGCAGACCATTTGCGCATGCGTGCAGGACGCCGCAGGTTGTTAAAGTATGGCTGTTGCGATGCAAACGGAGGATTTCCCGTACCTCCCCTCGGGGCTGGCAGAGGGTAAGTCCTCTTCATCACTAACTCAGAGTTTACGTGTGAACACAGCAGTGTTTCAGAGTCCTGAGTCCTGCTGGGTCTGATCAGGTCTACATGCTCGGGCTGCTGTAGCTCATAGCATGCTAACGTTAGCCGGCGGTGCAGGGAGAGCTGCTACAACATGCTAAGCTAAGCTAGCAGTGTCTGCTCCAAGGTCGAGGAGAGCAGGTCTGCATCCGATGTGGATTCACGGTGATTGAGTATCGATCTCTGCGGGGGGGGCATTAGGGTCTGAGGGGGACTCTGTTCAGCCCGGTCCCTGAAGACCTGCAGGCTTTATGTGATCTGCAGCTGTATGTGGTTCAGTCCTCTGCTCGTAGATCAGGGTTACTGACAGAGACACATGTTACATTCAACTTTCTGCACTGACACCAGAACACATCACCTGAACCTGACTTCAGTGTCTGATGTGCATGTTTAATGTTTGTTACACATCTCAGTGTGTGTGTATGTGAGTGGACCTCTGTGTGCAGGTATCCTGTTAGTCTGTTTTAATCCATTCAGCCTCTTTAAAACTGCAGTTTCACAGGTGTGATGCTGAAACATGATAAACAGAGTAAGCTTTAGTTAGTGTGTCTGTATCTGCAGAGGCATGAAGAGTAAACACCGTCCTGACACCTGAACATGAGCTTCAGGTGTTTCTGTCACCTGCTCTGAAACACTTCAGCTCACTGATACAAGCTGCTCCAGCTGACCTCTCTCTCATGCATGGACCATGAAATGTTCAAACAAACAAAATTATAACACATCCACGTCTGTAGAAGCTTAACCCAGAAGTCTTTTCCGACAATTTGTCATAGGAAACTGATGCTGCAGTGATTATTTGATTATTGATGGAAGTCAGGTCTTTTTTTATCGTGCAGTAAAGTCACCTGTTGGACGAACTGATTTGTTTTCATGGTCAAAGAGAAAGAAAATGCCGGCTGTGACACACTGTTAGACATGCTGCAGTGATATTCAAGAGGAGGCAACGATTTACAGACATCAGACCTCATGGCTCATTTATTAAGACACAGGAGAAACTGACGTTGGTGTTGGTACCAAATGTCAATGCAGCAATGTATCAGCGTCCTGACCAAGCCATCTTCACGATGAGACGTTTTTTTCTCATCCTAAATCACAGACTTTCAGGAACAGCTGCTGACGGATGTTACATGTTATGTTTTGATATAAAGAATGATAGTTTAATATTTATTCTGATGTAAATATTAGTCATGAAATCTATTGTGTAACACTATTTGTTAATTCATTTAAAAAACATGAAACCCAACAACTCCAATGTGATATCGACCATCAGCCCTCAAATTATCCTCATCTACTGAGATCATTGGACCACTAGAGGCGTTTTTCAACCAGAGGAACTTTACCCCTGAACTACATGCATTTCGACCAGTGGACCCAGGGTCTGAATTTAGTTCAGGGGTAGATAATCTCCCCCCTAAAAAGCCCCTGCTAGGGGGGTAGTACTTTTCAAAGGTCCCGGGACTTTCGGGGGTAGGGCCTGCAATGCTGAACGTGTCTGATTGGTAGATTAACCGCAGTGTTTTTATTCCTCCCTCCGTACACAATAACATCACACACATCTGTGATTCTCTTGATTTCTCTTTCTTTCATTAGTTTTGATTTGTTCTATCTTTTTTGTATGTGTGTGTACTTTTCAAAAGAAGAAGCTGTGATTCTCTTGATTTAGCAGCTTGTAACAGTAGTCTTCTCTCAGCCCACCGTGAATGCGTCTCTCCCGGTGTTCTGGTTTTAAAAGTGACCCTGTAAACAGGAGACCTTCAGCTGAACGTGTCAGTGTTTGTGGAGTTTACACAGCTGTTGAAACACAGAGGGAGTTCCTGGGAATGCAAACTAGTTTAGTTTTTATTAAGATTTCAAAATATCCTCATCAGATATTTAATGATGGTCTAAAGACGTTTATGAGGGATGCATCCGGCTGAAAGTCTCCAGTTAACAGGGTCACTGTTTAAACCAAAACACCGGTCGATCTCTGTCACGGCTTTTTGAGTTCAAAAGGATTTTAAAGCCGTGTTGAAACGTCTTTGCTACTCGCGCTTATCTCCTCTCACGTGTTGATTCAGTGAATCCATCTGTGATGAAATATAGCACCATCTAAAACAGACCAGCTGAGTCTCTTCATGCTAACAGGCTAACTGTTGTGTTGCTCATAATGATACCTGCCTGTCCGTCTGCTTCTATGGTGTCATCTGTGATGAATGGCATTCCTCTTTGTTTTACTGCCCTCTACTGGTCTGGTGGTGTAGTGCAGTTACTTTTTTTTTTTCCTCCATACGTCACTGGCCTGATTTACACAATCTACCCAGGACTTCAGCCCACGGTCGAAACGCAGACAACAATGGGGGCACAGGAACCGTTTAGTTCAGGTTAGAGTAGTTCTGGGGGTTAAAAGACCCCAGGACTCTTGGTAGAAATGCACCTTAATAAAGACATTCCAGACTCTTAAACTTTACATCCAACAGACTCAGTCCACTGGTGTCAGACTCCTCTGAGTCACATCAGTCTAAGATATCAGCGGTCAGCCAGCTGTGTGTGTTTACTTCAGTACAGACCCAGGACCCATTCTTGAGACTTTGGTGCCTGTGTACCACATTTCACCCAAACACTTTCCTGTTTGGGTTTGAAGTGATCACAAGAAGGCGTCCTCCGCTCAGCAGACAGGCCTCACTAACAGGAAGAACAGAAGGAGCTATTTTTACTGTTTTAAAATAACTTGACATCACACACTGTTACATGTCAGCTGTCCTTTGACATTCTGAGCTCCCTTAAACTCCTGTAAAAAAAAAAAAGCAACCTGAGCGGGACAGTCACCTGAACTGCTTTAATGTTGTATTATGATAACATGATCCCTGAAGATGTACCCTGATGTAAATCTCCTGTTTGTGTCTCTCCCTCTCTGCAGTGAATAAGATGATAAAGGAGCACGGTGACCTGTTTTCTGACTCTCAGTGTAAAGTCTGCAGTGCTGTCCTCATTTCAGAGTCTCAGAAGTTGACTCATTATCAGGTCAGTGAGCCCACAGTCTGCTCCTGTTTCAGTGTCAGGGGACGTTACACATTTCTCTGAGTGCTGCTCAGTGACACCGGGCAGCACGCTGAGAGTTTCTCAAAGCCGTTTATGTCACATTAACAGGTTTTATTTCCACAGTGAGAGCAGGTCCATATCAACATGGCTGCTGAGAGGATATGTTTCATAGAAGTCAGTGGTTAGTATTAAGTTGTACAACAACAGAATCTGAAAATATGTGACAGAATGTCATGTCTGTCACGATTATAGGAAAGTAGAGGACCCAAAAATGCAGATACAAACAAATAAAGAATTTAATAACAAAAACTTACTGTGAACAAGGCAAACACTGGAGACACTGGCACAGGAAAACAAGAGGTACATGCAGGAGGGTTTGCCATACAATGATCTGACCAGAGACAGGGGAAACAGAGGAACTAAATACACAGAGGAATTAACACAGGTGAGGAGCACAGGACACAGGCGAAACTGATGAGGGTAATCAACAAGGAGGGAAACACAAGGGCAGAAAGTAACTAACCTGGACAGAGCAACAAAACAGAGTACACAAGACAACACTAAAAAACACCACAAACTACAAAAAGAGACATGGACCACAGAACACACAAGGGACACATAGGATAACTGATACCGAATAAACAGGAAAAACCAAGGCATGAAACACAAGCAAAAAACTAGACTGATCATCAACTCATGACACAGAAACAACATGCTGGTGATCCTGGTTTCATTAAATCACAGAGAGCAAGAGAGGAAAAGTCTGAATAATGGCACAATTCCAACAGATCCGTGTCAGGTCTGTCTCCAATCCGTCACAACACTGGATCTGATAGGCTTGTATTCTAGTTTATGTGTTAACTTCCACTGGATCCGCTCCGTTGTGTTCCGGCTGCGTCTCTGATCCGGCAGGTTGGAGTCCTCCGGATCAGATACACAAGACTTCTATTTCTGCCGGATGCCAGAGCACGACGCATCAATCTCAACAGAGCAGATGGAGCGGGACAGGAAGTCAGGTGTCACCAAAACAAAATGAAAACATCCGGTTAATTTTCAGAATAAATATGTGTTATCACCAGATCGTATTTCACTTAACCACAACAACAAACCAAAGTCATGATGAGTGGAGCCAGGCCTGGAGTCAACAGGTCAGAGGTTTTCACAGGACCAGAAAGACAACATGGATGAGGAGAGGAAGAGGAGAATCCTTGATTCAGTGATTACTGCAGGAAAACCTTGGTCACATGACTCCAGCTGTCCGGAGGTCCTGCTCTGTGCTGCGTTCTGAAAACTTAACCAGCGGGTGTTGATGGACAAGAGAGCACAGAGCCGGACAGCAGCAGATCGGAGGCAGAATGGACACAGATCTGGTGGAAGTCCGGCGTAACACAAAAGTGTCTAACATCAACCTCTATGTGATATGAAATTCTTTACAGATGTATTTGTTTATTTTTCATTGAAGAGGACCATGCATATTAATTAACACTTCTGAAAATATGCCAGAATTAGCCAAAAGGCTAGTTTACATTCGTAGTCCCACGCCAGATGTTAAAAAGGCTCCCTAAAATGATCAAGATTAAACAAAACAAAAATAAAATTAAGTAAAATAAAATCGAAATAAGAAGGGAGAGGAGAAACCAAAACACAAACCAAAAAGATATCAAATATATCTACGTTAAAACTTCCGAAACATACAGATGAGCAGCTTTTCTTTGTTTCATTACTTGAACAGCGGATCAGAGACGGACCGGACATGGATCTGCTGGAAGTCCCGTGTTTGTGTAGGAACCTCACTACGAGGAGGGTTTGGCTCTAATGCACTCTCTAAAGTGAAAGCAAGAATAATAATCAGTTTATCTTTTGTTCAGAAACTTCAGAGGTCAGGGATTCAGATTTATATAATTTAGTCAAGTCAGGAGTGCCTCTGTGATGCCTGAGTTTTGGAGCTGAACCATGCTCAGGCATTGTTCTTATGCTTGATTCTTTTAGTGTGTAAAATGTAAACAGAAAAAGTGCCATCACAAGCCGGAAGAGCTCAACATCATGCCCCAGAATAATTCATATTACCTGAACAGAAGTCAGAAAACGAGAACTTTAAATGTAGAAAGTTATGAAACGAAGAAAACCTGCTCATCTGTGCGTTTTGGAAGTTTTAACGTAGATATATTTGATATAAAGAATTTCATATCACATAGAGGTTGATGTAAGACACTCTTGTTTTACCCCGGACTTCCACCACATCTGTGTCCGGTCCGACTCTGATCTGCTACGGAGCAGGACCTCCGGACAGCTGGAGTCATGTGACCGAGGTTTTCTCTCTGTAATCACTGAATCAAGGATTCTCCTCCTCCTCTCCTCATCCATGTTGTCTTTCTGGTCCTCTGAAAACCTCTGACCTGTTGACTCCAGGCCTGGCTCCGCTCATCATGACTTTGGTTTGTTGTTGTAGTTAAGTGAAATACGATCTGGTGATAACACAGAGTGTTTTATTCTGAAAATTAACCGGATGTTTTCATTTTGTTTTGGTGAAACCTGACTTCCTGTCCCGCTCCATCTGCTCTGTTGAGATTGATGCGGCGTGCTCCGGCATCCGGCAAAAATAGAAGTCTTGTGTATCTGATCCGGAGGACTCACAGATCTGGTGCAATTTGGACTGGTCAGAGTGATCCATCATTTTAAAGGGGTTTTTGTTCTTCAGATTATTTTGGGCTTTTCATGCTCATGTGTTTGGACAGAGGACAGAGTAGTGAACTTGTGAGGGGCGATGGGGAATGGCATGCTGCAAAGAACTGAGAGTGGATCTGAGCCTGTGCAGCTCGCTCTGAGGACGACAGCTTCTACACATGAGGTCAGGGTTTCACCACGGAGCCGAACCAGCAACATTATTAAAGGGATTCTTCTGAACCTGTGCAGCTCCACCAGCCGACAAACTGCTTTGTTTCTGTATAACAGGAAGTCAAACAAAAGACTCTTCTTCTTTATTGTTGAACAGAAGTACGATGCAGCTGTTTGTGATGTTAATGTTTGTCGTTCACTTTGTCTTCACAGAGCAAGAAACATGCAAACAAAGTGCGGCGTTATTTCACGCTCCAAAACGAGAAGGAGACTGCCGTCAAAAAGGTCAAGACTTCATCCGACAGCGTGAGTACAAAGTTTAAAGAGGCAGCTTAAACCAGAAAGACTCATTTCAAACGAAACTCATTTAAATAGTCAAACTAAGTAGTTCTCTTATCAGCTCATTATTTAGCTGGAGGCCTGTTTACACACACATCTGAACAGTGCTGCTGACAGGAAATGCTGTTCCTTTTGAATCAGATCTTTAGAAGTTCTTGATTGTTTAGCAGAGTTTGATTCTGAAGCTTCTTTAAATCTAGTCTAACTCATAAGCCAAAAACACTTCTCAGTGTTAGTCACATTTGAGTCTTTTTTGCTTTTTATGCTTTCATCAAGTTTCAGTAAATAAAAAGTCATAACTTTTTCCTTTCCTTAGTTGGATCATTAAGCCGAGACTCAATTAGAGCAGTCAGACTTTTTTAATGAACACTTGTAGCCATGGATCTGACCCATAGCTGTTAATTAGGCCTCAAATGGTGTGACTGTGTTATTTGTTGTGTTTTTGTGACTGTACTGTCTTATTCTTTGTTATTTTCTGTGAACAGACCCTTGAAGCATATGAATTTCACCCACAGGGGATCAATAAATCTAATCTAATCTAATGGTAAATGGACTTGGACTTGTATAACGCTTTCCTAGTCTTTCTGACCACTCAAAGCGCTTTTACACTACTCGTCACATTCACCCATTCAAACCCATTCACTCACTGATGGTAGAGGCTGCTATGTAGTGAAGGACCATCAGGGTTAGCTAATCTCATTCGTTCACATTCGCACACCTCTGAACAACAGAGGGAGCAATACGGGGTTCAGTGTCTTGCTCAAGGACATTTCGGCATGTGACTGCCGGAGCTGGGATTGAACCGCCAACCTTCTGATTGATAGACGACCGACTCTACCCACTGAGCCACAGCCGCCCACCGACTCTACCCACTGAGCCACAGCCGCCCACCGACTCTACCCACTGAGCCACAGCCGCCTCTAATCTAATCAATCTTTATTTGTAAAGTTCCAAATCCCAACAAATGTTCTCCTCAGACTCTTTCCAAACAGAGCAGGTCTATACCGTACTCTATGTTCTATTATTAACAAAGACCCAACATCAAGACAGGATCAGATCCAGTCCCATCTTATAGACAGGACTCAGTCTGATCTCATCTCAATCCACCATGAACAGAGCACTTTGCAGCATTTAGCAAGTGGGCTACACCGTCAATTCGACGCAGAAGTAGAAATCAGGCTTAAGCCTATAGCAGCATAACTAAGAGCTGGTCCAAGCCTGATCCAGCTCTAACTACAAGCTTTATCAAAAAGGAAAGTTTGAAGCCTACTCTTAAAAGTAGAGAGGGTGTCTGCCTCCCGGACCCTGACTGGTAGATGATTCCAAAGGAGAGGGGCCTGATAACTGACGGCTCTACCTCCCATACTACTTTTAGAGACTTTAGGTACGACCAGCAGGCCTGCATCACTGTAACGCTGCACCCCCCCTACAAGGACAGGAAGGCACAGCTTGTGTTCTGACAGATGCACAGTGAGGCGAAATATCACAGGTTTCCAACGTCCAACAAACCACCACTAAATCTGAGTCCTGTCCTATGAGAAAAATCATGTCCACGTTCGTATGTCTGATGATGTTCATTGAGATCGTCATCGCCTCGTCTTGCTCATGGAAGTAAATTTATACAGATATTTAGAAAAGCCGAAGAGGCTTTGTGGTGTATGTCAGTTGAATCTGAATTATTCATGACTGTGGAGGTAAACTGGTGTATCTGTTTACTGCAGCTCACATTTGATGAAGTTTAAAAAGCCTCAAATGAAGCCAGTCGTTTGCAGGAGCAGAGAAGTGCACAGCTGAGCTAATGATGTCAGCGAGAGCACTGTGGTCGAAAGTGCAAGTTGAGCATGCTGTGTCCTCTTTCTCATGTGTTTGGTTTCCTGTTCTCAGCTTCCCAGAACATCCAGACCCAGTGTGACCTCTGTCAGTGTTTCAGCAGATAAGGCTTTTCTCAACCGCAGGAACTTTACCCCTGAACTATGTGCGTTTCAACCAATGGACCCAGGGTCTGAATTTAGTTCAGGTGTAGATAATCTCCCCCCTAAAAAGCCCCTGATAGGGGGGTAGTAATTTTCAAAGGTCCCGGGACTTTTGGGGGGCAGGGCCTGCAATGCTGAACATGTCTGATTGGTAGATTAACCTCAGTGTTTATATTCCTCCCTCCGTCCACAATAACATCACACACATCTGTGATTCACTTGATTTCTCTTTCTTTCATTAGTTTTTATTTGTTCTATCTTTTTTGTATGTGTGTGTACTTTTCAAAAGAAGAAGCTGTGATTCTCTTGATTTAGCAGCTTGTAACAGTAGTCTTCTCTCAGCCCACCGTGAATGCGTCTCTCCCGATGTTCTGGTTTTAAAAGTGACCCTGTAAACTGGAGACCTTCAGCTGAACGTGTCAGTGTTTGTGGAGTTTACACAGCTGTTGAAACACAGAGGGAGTTCCTGGGAATGCAAACTAGTTTAGTTTTTATTAAGATTTCAAAATATCCTCATCAGATATTTAATGATGGTCTAAAGACGTTTATGAGGGATGCATCTGGCTGAAAGTCTCCAGTTAACAGGGTCGCTGTTTAAACCAAAACACCGGTCGATCTCTGCCACGGCTTTTTGAGTTCAAAAGGATTTTAAAGCCGTGTTGAAACGTCTTTGCTACTCGCGCTTATCTCCTCTCACGTGTTGATTCAGTGAATCCATCTGTGATGAAATATAGCACCATCTAAAACAGCGCCAGCTGAGTCTCTTCATGCTAACAGGCTAACTGTTGTGTAGCTCAAAACGATACCTGCCTGCTTCTATGGTGTCATCTGTGATGAATGGCATTCCTCTTTGTGTTACTGCCCTCTACTGGTCTGGTGGTGTAGTGCATTTACCTTTTTTTTCTCCATACATCACTGGCCTGATTTACACAATCTACCCGGGACTTCAGTCCACGGTCGAAACACAGACAACAATGGGGGTAAAGGAACCTTTTAGTTCAGGGTAGAGTAGTTCTGGGGGCTAAAAGACCCAGGAACTCTTGGTCCAAATGCACCTATAGTAACTGACGTGAAATATCTAGAGTGCAAAGAGAACATCAAGTTAAGGCTTTTTGTTGAATAGAAACTAAATGCAGTTGAAGTGATGATTTATTGAAGGGACAAATGATGCCTGTTGCTGCTATAAATAATCCTGTGTGTCTTTGTAAACAGGACTGTAACAATGGAGAAACAGAGCGCTTTAAGAAGTGTCTTATATGTGACATGATCTTCTCCTCTCCTGTGGTGGCCGAGTCTCACTACCAGGGCAAAGTTCACGCCAAGAACCTGCGAATGAACCCAGGTATGTATGATCCCAGAGCTGTTCATTCATAACTCTCACTTTCTTTCAGAGCATCTGTCCGAACAGAAAACCTGTCAACCACTGTCCTCCTTTCTTCAGCCGTAACCTCCCAAACGCAGACACCAGCTCAGCCAAAGAAGAAGGTGGCAGAGGATCTGAGCAGCGTGCAGGTGACAGGAGGCAACAACAACAACAACAACCACAACCCAGACAAATTCTGCTCCATCTGCCAGGCCTCCTTCAACAACCCGCTCATGGCCCAGCAGCACTACGTGGGCAAGAAGCATCGAAAGCAGATGACCAAGCTGAAACTGATGGAGACATACGGCCCGTCCACCGCGCCAGGTCAGAACTACACCGCTACGGACCACGAAGCTGTGTGTGAAGATAACTGAGTAATCATCCATGATGTTCTCTTTGAAAATAATCTCTTCTTCCTCTTCATCCACAGCATCCACGCTAAAGGGCTACCCGTGCACCATCTGTGGCATTGAACTGAACTCTGTGGAGCAGTACCAGTCTCACATCAGTGGAGCCAAACATAAGAACCAGTGAGTACACTGCTTCCTTCTTACAGAGGTGCTGACCTGATAAACATAAATGCTTGAATGGAGAAACCCTCCTCTTCCTCTGCTAACTGCTGTCACTCTGCTAAGCCCCCCCCCCCCACACCAAATGATGCTACCTGGTATCACTCTGCTAAGCCCACTCCCCCAAATGATGCTAACTACTATCACTCTGCTAAGCCCAGCCCCCAAATGATGCTCCGAACCTGCAAGCTTAGCATTCTGAAGCCAGCTGACTGCTCAGACATCTATCTCAGACTCAGAGGACAGAAACTTAGACAGTCGACCAGTGTACGTCCCCAAAGAGTCCACAAGAAGAAACCCTGACCCTGTGCCCTAAGCACCACTGAGGAGAGAGAGAGAGAAAGAGATAGAGAGATAGAGAGATAGAGAGAGAGGGAGAGAGTGAGAGTGTAGAGAGCGAGCAAGTGAGAGTGTAGAAAGCGAGCAAGAGAGAGTGAGAGGTAGAGAGCGAGCAAGAGAGAGTGAGAGGGTAGAGAGCGAGAGAATGGGCAAGAGTGAGAGAATCCACAATCCTGATACATACAGACACTGATCATTTATTTGTTTTGTTTTGTCCTTTTAATTTTCATTCAATTGTATTATTATTATTATTATTATTATTATTATTATTGTTATATGTAATCAATTAATGATTATAATTACCTATAATTTGAATATAAATATTGTATATATTGTTTTACAGAGAATCACTGATGTAGATTTAAGGATCATTGAGTAGTCCTGCTGCTGAGCCAGTATTGACCGAGTTGTGACGTGTTGTGTGCACATGTTAAGAGTGAATGAAGCTCCTCTGCTCGTTTCCACATCACATGTCTCAATCTAAAACCCCACACAGGGGCTCTGATGTTACACGGTTGTAGGGTTTGATTTAAAAAAAACGGCAGAGATCCAGAGGAACCTATGAGACAAGGGAGCTCAGGGACTCCAGAAAGGTCTATGGTTAGTAACTTTAATGGGACAGGAAGAGTCAAAGTAAGAAACAGGCAGAGAGAGGAGAGAGGGAAAGACAGGATCCCAGTGACAAAGTCTAAGCCTATAGCAGCATAACTAAGAGCTTGTCCAAGCCTGATCCAGCTCTAACTATAAGCTTTATGAAAAAGGAAAGTTTGAAGCCTACTCTTAAAAGTAGAGAGGGTGTCTGCCTCCCGGACCCTGACTGGTAGATGATTCCAAAGGAGAGGGGCCTGATAACTGAAGGTTCTACCTCCCATACTACTTTTAGAGACTTTAGGTAGGACCAGCAGACCTACATGTTGGGAGCGTAGTGTTCTAGATGGTAATAGGGCACTATGAGCTCTTTAAAATATGAAGGTGTCTGATCATTAAGAGCTTTGTAGGTCAGAAGAAGGATTTTAAATTCTAGTCTAGATTTTATGGGGAGTCAGTGTAGAGAAGCTAACACGACCTGACCCGGGACAGGTAGAGAGCCAGTGCGACTATACTCAAGTGAATGGATCTCATGTGTCTTTGTCTAAAACAATCTTTAAATGTGTTTCCTTTCACAGAGTGAAGAAGTTAGGTCTGAACGCTGCAGGGGGGAACCAGGAGGCAGCAGAACCGTCGTTTGAGGGTGACATCACTGCAGAAACCCAGTTCAGCAGCAGCAGAGCGCCTGCAGAGGAGGAGCAGTATGAGGCGGGGGAGGCTGAAGAGTACGCAGCGGGGGAGGCTGAAGAGTACGCAGCGGGGGAGGCTGAGGAGTACGCAGCGGGGGAGGCTGAGGAGTACGCAGCGGGGGAGGCTGAAGAGTATGCAGCTGGAGCTGAGCCGTATGCTCCTGAGGACTCAGAGTACTCAGAGGAGTGTCTGTACACCTGAGTCTAGGCTGAGGGAGGTTCAGTCAGGACTTAGAATGACACACAACAACAACAGCCAGCCCCTAACTCATTAACATCGACCTCCATGGACCTCCTGCAGGAAGCTCCTCTTGGTTTTGAACCCTGAACACCATAACAAGTTACTTTTTATTTATTCTGGGTTTCCATCTGATCCTGTTTACTTTGACCCTTTTCTCAAAGCGTTCATGGATAGGAAGAGATCATGATAAAGCATCTTTGAGATTTCACCACACTTCTTTTAAGAGCTTGTCTGGACTGATCATGTATCTGTAAACCATCGTACATTAAGGCTGGGTATGGAAACACTATCATACCAAAATATCCTCCATCATTTAACAAAGCAGACAATGATTCAGATCTGAACTGAGTCATCTAAACTAACCGAACAATATGACTAACTGATCCCTGTGAAGAAACTACAAATCAGGACATCTGATGCTTCAAACACTGTTCTATGAAGACGTTAATACAGTATGAAAGAGTTCAACTCAGCCTTAGTGTCCACAAAGAGATGTCCAAGTTAAGTTTCTTTGTTTGTGAAAGTCTGTAAATTTACACAACCTGCCCGCACATACTCTGGTCTGAGTCTGTTATCCACTCAGATGTGAGCTGTAAACATTCTGACACTAAAACAACTGTAGATCACTGAAGTCAACACTCAGCTTCAACAACAACAGAAAATACATTACAGTTTCTCTTGGTGTTTCGGAGTGAGGGCTCTTTTCTCACAGAAGATCTTTGACGACTGAAGACAGCAGCCTTCCCAGAGTTGAATTAAAGCCTGTTATCAATATTTACTAAATTTACTCTAAAATAACAGCTGATAAGATGTGCTCTGTAGGTTAATCACTTACTGCTATTTAACGATATTGCAACAGTTAAGCTGCATTTCAACCAAGAGTTCCGGGGTCTTTTAGCCCCCAGAACTACTTTACCCTGAACTAAAAGGTTCCTGTGCCCCCATTGTTGTCTGCGTTTCGACCGCGGGCTGAAGTCCCGGGTAAATTGTGCAAATCAGGCCAGTGACGTATGGAGAAAAAAAAGTAAATGCACTACACCACCAGACCAGTAGAGGGCAGTAAAACAAAGACGAATGCCATTCATCACAGATGGATTCACTGAATCAACACGTGAGAGGAGATAAGCGCGAGTAGCAAAGACGTTTCGACACGCCTTTAAAATCCTTTTGAACTCAAAAAGCCGTGACAGAGATCGGCCGGTGTTTTGGTTTAAACAGCGACCCTGTTAACTGGAGACTTTCAGCCGGATGCATCCCTCATAAACGTCTTTAGACGATCATTAAATATCTGATGAGGATATTTTGAAATCTTAATAAAAACTAAACTAGTTTGCATTCCCAGGAACTCCCTCTGTGTTTCAACAGCTGTGTAAACTCCACAAACACTGACAAGTTCAGCTGAAGGTCTCCAGTTTACAGGGTCACTTTTAAAACCGTAACACCGGGAGAGACACATTCACGGTTGGCTGAGAGAAGACTACTGTTACAAGCTGCTAAATCAAGAGAATCACAGCTTCTTCTTTTGAAAAGTACACACACATACAAAAAAGATAGAACAAATCAAAACTAATGAAAGAAAGAGAAATCAAGAGAATCACAGATGTGTGTGATGTTATTGTGGGCGGAGGGAGGAATAAAAACACTGAGGTTAATCTACCAATCAGACACGTTCAGCATTGCAGGCCCTGCCCCCGAAAGTCCCGGGACCTTTGAAAAGTACTACCCCCCCATAGCAGGGGGTTTTTAGGGGGGAGATTATCTACCCCTGAACTAAATTTAGACCCTGGGTTCACTGGTCGAAACGCACATAGTTCAGAGGTACAGTCCCTCCGGTTGGAAAACGCCTTTAGAGGCTGTAGTGTTCCCTCTTTCAATCACAGTCCAAAGGTGCCCTCTAGTGGTGGGTCTATTTATGACGGGAGGAATAATAATGCAAGGTAAACAATGTTTGGATCCTTTGAACACAAAGTCAAAGTTCTGGTTTCATGTAACTTCTTCACTGAACAACACTGAGGTACTGAACCAGCATACTTTAAACCATAGACACGGTGGTACTCTCAGATATTGAGTACTGCCTGTTTTGAAAAGCCGACACAGTAAAGGAAAGTCTGCATCAGCCCAAACACAATGTCTCAGACTGACTCGGGACATGTTTCACACAGAGTGTAGTAAAGTCAGGTCAGAGTAGATATAACCTGGGTACCTGCTGTGGGGGTTTCCTCACAGAGGGACTTGTCAGCTGTGGAAGTCTCAGTAAAGATGCTTCAGATCTACTTCTTCTACTTCATGTTTCATGAACAGAGTTTCATCTCCAGTGAATGTTTTCATTGTTCACACACGTTCTTTCCTTCCTGTCTGTGAGTACCATCATTTCTAATTCTGGTGATGAAGGAGCAGACGTCTTTGCACTTTCAGATCAGTCCCTGTAGCCGGGGATGATGTCCTCACTGTACAGACAGACAGACAGAAGGAGAGAGCTGAGGCTGCTCACACACACAGGAAGCAGTTTGGAGAAGATGAACCTGTTGAAGGTTTTTATTTATTTACGCTACAGAAGGTTTTTGTGTTGGTTTCATTAATGTTTGCTCATCCTGTGTAAACATCTAAAGCTGCTGAACCCTGCAGCAGACCTCTCATCTTGTTTCTGATCATCTGATTGTTGTTACTTGCAGGTTTTACTGTTACAGGATGAGCGTGGGATTTATTCCTGTCAACTAAGAGATCTATTTTTTTCCATGTCGTCTGAAGGGTTGATAAAAAAGGAGAAAAGTATTCAAGCTAAAAATAATGTTTTGAGACTGGAGGTTGATTTGTTGATGAAAGTAGGAGGCTGTTGAAAGGATCGGTGTGAGTTTAGAGTCTAAATTAGATCCTCTAAAGCCTCAGAGTTCAAGGATGTGTTGAAAATAAGCATTTTGTAGAAGTTGATGTCATTTTATATAAAGATAACTTTTCATTTTTCAGTCGTGTGGAACGAGTAATGAAAGATCCTAAAGGGATGAACAGTAGAGTCCTGTCATTTCAGACGCAGCAGTCATCAAAGACGAGAGTTAAAGGATCAATAAGCTTTTTTTTGTACTTCTGAGTTCTGTGGTTTATTGAAGGACTTTTGAATATTTCCCCTCTCCAGGCGTTACACGGGGCTTTAAAACTCTAACAGAGACGTAGCTGCTTTCAGAACTCTGTACTTACTGTCTATAACAGAGGATATTTACCGCAGAGATCTTTAAAGTGATGTCAGATTAGAAAGTGATGTCAACGTTAGAAGACTTTTTTAGTCCATGTGTCCTCATACAGGACACGTGGTTGGATATTTTAGTACTGAATGTCTTTAACCTTCCAGTTAAAAGCAGGTTTTTTGGATGTTATTTATACAAAGAGGGCTCATGCATATTGTATAGAACATGGCGAGTAAAAGACAAATGGCCTTTCTGTTTCACATCATTGTTCGTGTGTTAGCTGTTCTGTGCTTCAGATTTCATTTCAGTATGATTTGTGTATAACTGAGGAAAGATGCTGCAGACGTGCATTAAGTAAAGACATGTTTTAAGAGAACTGGTGTGGGTGTTTGTTTTGGGGTTGGGGGAGAGAAATGATATCTTACTATAAATTTATACCAGTCTTTCACTAAGGGGTTAATAGTTAGGGAATATTGTGAAAATCTGAGAATAATTCCTTACCAAAAAATATCTTCATCACCAATGTGTTCATAAAGGTCTCTAATAACACAGATTATTACCCGGCTGTCTTACTGCTCTCCCGGTTGTGTAAGATGCTTGATTCTGATTGGTCCAAACCAATTGACAACGGTTATTAACTTTCACTAACATGAGCAACACCAGAGACAAACTGATCACACGCCATGTCACATCAATCCACAGAAGAGAGTTCAGACACATTTAGCTTCTGCTTGTTGACACCATAGACCATAAGATGAAGGGAAACCGTTCGCTTCCGTTAGCTTCCGTTAGCATCATATTGGTGAACAATGAGGCTAAAACGTTAGCTTCGGTTAGCATGCTAAATCATCAGGCTACAGATGTTTCCATATTGGATCCTGTCCATCAATATGATGAAGGAGCGGAGCAGGTGAGAGAAACTTTAGCTTAGTGGTCTTTACAAAGAAACTTAAACACCCCTTCAGGGTGGACAAGACCCCTCCGTTTTGGATTGGGGTCTTGTCTCACCCTGTCGGGATTCTATTTCCCATAACAACCTGCTAACCATACATTATCCCTTACTTAAAAGATTTAATCTCAACTCCTGTAGGAAAATCTGTGACAGCTGTTTAAAGTTTGTGTACCTGGAACCTTATTAGTGAAAAACTGAGAATGTTTAATTCTGCCTTCAGGAGCTTGGTGGGAAAATGGCCACGTCCACTTTTCATTTTCTTTTTTAACAATATGTTCATTAGATTTTTTTAACATTTTCAAAGACACAATTATAATTGAATGAATTCTAAGGAAAAAAATGTATATATACCAATGGACATATATACACATCTATAAAATAAAGTGAAACATCTATAAAAATAAACAAGGAGTAATCACAAATATTCTGCCCCAAAAATTTCTGCAAAAACGACCAGTTACAGACACTGGCCAAGCCCACTTTACAGATACAGTGCCTTCCCAAAGTATTCATACCCCTAAAAGATGTCCTCATTTTGTCACGTTACAAGAACAGACTTAAATTAATTTTATTGGGATTTTATGTGATAGACCAACACAAAGTAGCACATACATGTGAAGCGGAAGGAAAAGAATATGTGGTCGAGCGATATGCTAGACTTAAAATTATTTTAAAAGCCGTGGCAGAGATCGGCTGGTGTTTAAACAGCGACCCTGTTAACTGGAGACTCTCAGCCGGATGCATCCCTCATAAACGTCTTTAGACGATCATTAAATATCTGATGAGGATATTTTGAAATCTTAATAAAAACTAAACTAGTTTGCATTCCCAGGAACTCCCTCTGTGTTTCAACAGCTGTGTAAACTCCACAAACACTGACACGTTCAGCTGAAGGTCTCCAGTTTACAGGGTCACTTTTAAAACCAGAACACCGGGAGGAGAGACGCATTCACTGTGGGCTGAGAGAAGACTACTGTTACAAGCTGCTAAATCAAGAGAATCACAGCTTCTTCTTTTGAAAAGTACACACACATACAAAAAAGATAGAACAAATAAAAACTAATGAAAGAAAGAGAAATCAAGAGAATCACAGATGTGTGTGATGTTATTGTGGACGGAGGGAGGAATAAAAACACTGCGGTTAATCTACCAATCAGACACGTTCAGCGTTGCCTTTGAAAAGTACTACCCCCCCTTGCAGGGGTTTTTCAGGTGGGAGATTATCTACCCCTGAACTAAATTTAGACCCTGGTTCCTACGGTTGAAAAGTCCCTAATTCTGGGTTAATTTTCCTGCCATCGAAAAATGCCTAAAGGCCCTGTCACACCTTGACGATTTAGCCAGCGTTGGCGAGTACGCTGATGTACGTTGCCTAGGTTATAGGTAAATATTTGTATAAGTCGTAGTACAGCGAGTATGTCTAAAAGTTTTGTGCATGCACAAAACTTTTCCACTTACTGCAGCGTATGGATCATACGTCTGACATACGCCTGCCATAAGTCGGATGTAAGTTATATAATCATTGACACAAGTTCACACACACAGAGCTGTGTGTCTGCGTGTGTGTGTGTGTGTGTGTGTGTGAGAGAGAGAAGAGGTTACGCTAGAGTTTTTCGTTGTCTGTCTTTTGCCTGACAGTCATAAAAATCCCGTCATAATCTATTTTTAGCCTTCACTTTAATTTTTAAAATGATAATAATGACATGTTCCATAGCATTTAATTTTCATTCATTTTTAATAATATCTGGTCCAAACAGGCTGAACAGAGAATCCACACCATGCCTTCACACATCAAGCTGATGAACACCTGTAACTGTTACTCTGCAGTGACAGAAACCACTGACTGTGGCCCCAGTAGCTCCATATGAACAATGAAATTAAACATGTGCACTTAAAATATGATAAGTTCACCTGCTGTGTCCTGAACGCACAGTCCTTCCTCCTGGTCCGCATGGATCATCAAATGTCTCAGGTGGGATTGCTGCAGGGGCTACTGTCATGAGGTTTTGGACTTTTGCCTCGGAGAGAGGACTTCTCATGGCTGTTTTTTTTTTAACTTTTTTACTTTGTCTTTTTTCTTTTATTCATTTCCATGAACAAAGAACATGGGCTCATCATGGATGTTTCGTCAAGAACAAAATATTCTTTTACACTTACATCATATGTCATACTATTCAAGGTGCATACCCAATCCACATTTCCCAGCGTTCAATACATTTGACAAACTGAAGTCTTAAAACAAAAGTAAGTCTCTCCATACAGTCAATTTATTTAACAATCCCACACCACTGGTCCTCTGTTGGGGGATCTAGTTGCAACCATTTTCTGGTTATTGCTTTCCTGCTACTTGCCAAAAGTATCTTCAATAGATATTTATGTTTCTGTAGGACTGTTTCTGGTATTACGGAGATATAAAGTAACAAAGGAAAAATCTAAATCCACCCCTATTATTCTAATTATCTCGGTAGCCACCTCTCTCTAGTAAGGCTGGATTTTCGGGCAGGCCCAAAAAACATGAAAGTGATTAGCCATAGATGTATCACATTGTCTCCAACAGAGGCCTCGGCTCTGTGTGCCTGTTTGCAGAGCTGTTATTTTAGGGGTTATAAAATATCTCACCACATTCTTCCAGCCGAACTCTCTCAACGACCTTGAGTTTGCAGTGGTTGCTTGTGTCTCACATATTTCCCTCCAGATCTCTTCTGATATTCGTATTTCTGACTCCCTCTCCCATTTTTGTTTAATGTACAGTCATTGCCAAAAGTTTTGAGAATGACACAAATATTACATTTTCACAAAGTCTGCTGCTTCAGGGTTTTTAGGTGTTTTTGTCAGATGTTTCTATGGTATAATGAAATACAATTAGAAGCATTTCATAAGTATCAAAAGCTTTTATTGAGAATTACACAGAATTCATGCAATAAGTCAATATTTGCAGTGTTGACCCTTCTTTTTCAAGACCTCTGCAATTCTCCCTGGCATGCTGTCAATCAACTTCTGGACCAAATCCTGACTGATGGCAGTCCATTCTTGCATTATCAATGCTTGGAGTTTGTCAGAATTTGTGGGTTTTTGATTGTCCACCCGCCTCTTCAGGATTGACCACAAGTTCTCAATGGGATTAAGATCTGGGGAGTTTCCTGGCCAAGGGCCCAAAATCTTAATGTTTTGTTCCCCGAGCCATTTTGTTATGACTTTTGCTTTATGGCAAGGTGCTCCATCAAGCTGGAAAAGGCATTCTTCATCACCAAACTGCCCTTGGATGGTTGGGAGAAGTTGCTCTCGGAGGACGTTCTGGTACCATTCTTTATTCATGGCTGTGTTTTTAGGCAAGATTGTGAGAGAGCCCACTCCCTTGACCGAAAAGCAACCCCACACATGAATGGTCTCAGGATGCTTCACTGTTGGCAAGAGACAGGACTGATGGTAGCGCTCACCTCGTCTTCTCCGAACAAGCCTTCCTCCAGATGCCCCAAACAATCGGAAAGGGGGTTCATCAGAGAAAATGACTTTACCCCAGTCCTCAGCAGTCCAGTCCCTGTACCTTCTGCTGAATATCAGTCTGTCCCTGATGTTTTTACTGGAGAGAAGTGGCTTCTTTGCTGCCCTCCTTGACACCAGGCCTTCCTCCAAAAGTCTTCGCCTCACTGTGCATGCAGATGCACTCACACCTGCATGCTGCCATTCCTGAGCAAGCTCTGCACTGGTGGTGGCCCGATCCCGCAGCTGTAACACCTTCAGGAGACGTCCTGGCGCTTGCTGGACTTTCTTGGGCGCCCTGGAGCCTGTTTGGCAACAATTGAACCTCTCTCCTTGAAGTTCTTGATAATTGGATAGACGGTTGACTGAGGTGCAATCTTACTCGCTGCTATAAACTTCCCTGTTAGGCCCTTTTTGTGCAATGCAATGATGGCTGCACGTGTTTCCTTGCAGGTAACCATGGCTAACAGATGAGGAACAATGGTGTCATGCACCATCTTCCTTTTAAAGTGTCCAGTCACTCAATCATGACAGATTGATCACCAGCCTTGTCCTCATCAACACCCACACCTGTGTTAATGTGTGTGACACCTGTGTGTCATTGAAATGATGTTAGCTGGTCCTTTTGTGGCAGGGCTGAAATGCAGTGGAAATGTGTTTTTGGTGATAAAGTTCATTTTCAAGGCAAAGAGGGACTTTGCAATTAATTGCAGTTGAGCTGATCACTCCTCATAACATTCTGGAGTATATGCAAATTACCATTATAAAAACTGAAACAGCAGACTTTGTGAAAATTATTAGTTATGTCATTCTCAAAACTTTTGGCCATGACTGTATGTTGTAGAGTGATTTTTAGAGGCTTGTATACTTTCATATATTCTTGAGACCAACTTTTTATTGTGTTTATTTTGGTATGCATCATGAAATATAGAAATCACATTGTATTCCTTCTCCTCTTTGAGTTGTAATTTTTTATTATAATAGTCTCTGACTTGCAAGTACCTATGGAAGTCTTGCTTTTCCAGTCCAAATGTGTCTGAAATGTATTCATAACTCTGAAATCTATTGTTTGAGGTGAGGGTACAAAAAGAAGTTATACCTCTCCTGGCCCACTGTTTAAAGCCCCCGTCCAATCTAGCAGGTTCAAAATCTGGGTCGTATGCTACCCAGTTCAAGACCCGAGCCTGTTTCTCTATTTGTAACTTCCTCAAAACTTGAAACCATAGCTGAAGAGTAAATAAAGTCCATTGATTCAAGTAGTTATTACGGAGCCCCTAAAATGACATGTGCAGAATTTTTTGTTTGGAAAGTATCTCGTGCGCACAAGATACTTTCTCGTGAGCACCAGATACTTTCTCGTGAGCACCAGATACTTTCTCGTGCGCACCAGATACTTTCTCGTGCGCACCAGATACTTTCACGTGTGCACCAGATACTTTCTCGTGAGCACCAGATACTTTCTCGTGTGCACCAGATACTTTCTCGTGCGCACCAGATACTTTCTCGTGTGCACCAGATACTTTCTCGTGCGCACCAGATACTTTCTCGTGTGCACCAGATACTTTCTCGTGCGCACCAGATACTTTCTCGTGTGCACCAGATACTTTCTCGTGAGCACCAGATACTTTCTCGTGCGCACCAGATACTTTCTCGTGAGCACCAGATACTTTCTCGTGCGCACCAGATACTTTCTCGTGCGCACCAGATACTTTCTCGTGAGCACCAGATACTTTCTCATGAGCACAAGATACTTTCTCGTGCGCACCAGATACTTTCTCGTGCGCACCAGATACTTTCTCGTGCGCACCAGATACTTTCTCGTGCGCACCAGATACTTTCTCGTGAGCACCAGATACTTTCTCGTGCGCACCAGATACTTTCTCATGAGCACCAGATACTTTCTCGTGCGCACCAGATACTTTCTCGTGCGCACCAGATACTTTCTCATGAGCACCAGATACTTTCTCGTGAGCACCAGATACTTTCTCGTGAGCACCAGATACTTTCTCGTGAGCACCAGATACTTTCTCGTGAGCACCAGATACTTTCTCGTGCGCACCAGATACTTTCTCGTGCGCACCAGATACTTTCTCGTGAGCACCAGAAACTTTCTCGTGCGCACCAGATACTTTCTCGTGAGCACCAGAAACTTTCTCGTGAGCACCAGATACTTTCTCGTGAGCACCAGATACTTTCTCGTGAGCACCAGATACTTTCTCATGAGCACCAGATACTTTCTCGTGCGCACCAGATACTTTCTCGTGTGCACCAGATACTTTCTCGTGCGCACCAGATACTTTCTCGTGAGCACCAGATACTTTCTCGTGAGCACCAGATACTTTCTCGTGCGCACCAGATACTTTCTCGTGAGCACCAGATACTTTCTCGTGCGCATCAGATACTTTCTCGTGCGCACCAGATACTTTCTCGTGCGCACCAGATACTTTCTCGTGAGCACCAGATACTTTCTCGTGAGCACCAGATACTTTTTGTGCGCACCAGATACTTTCTCGTGAGCACCAGATACTTTCTCGTGAGCACCAGATACTTTCTCATGAGCACCAGATACTTTCTCGTGCGCACCAGATACTTTCTCGTGTGCACCAGATACTTTCTCGTGCGCACCAGATACTTTCTCGTGAGCACCAGATACTTTCTCGTGAGCACCAGATACTTTCTCGTGAGCACCAGATACTTTCTCGTGAGCACCAGATACTTTCTCATGAGCACCAGATACTTTCTCGTGCGCACCAGATACTTTCTCGTGTGCACCAGATACTTTCTCGTGCGCACCAGATACTTTCTCGTGAGCACCAGATACTTTCTCGTGAGCACCAGATACTTTCTCGTGCGCACCAGATACTTTCTCGTGAGCACCAGATACTTTCTCGTGCGCACCAGATACTTTCTCGTGCGCACCAGATACTTTCTCGTGCGCACCAGATACTTTCTCGTGAGCACCAGATACTTTCTCGTGAGCACCAGATACTTTTTGTGCGCACCAGATACTTTCTCGTGAGCACCAGATACTTTCTCGTGAGCACCAGATACTTTCTCGTGTGCACCAGATACTTTCTCGTGCGCACCAGATACTTTCTCGTGCGCACCAGATACTTTCTCGTGAGCACCAGATACTTTCTTGTGCGCACCAGATACTTTCTCGTGCGCACCAGATACTTTCTCGTGAGCACCAGATACCAAGTTAGCACTGGAGATCAACCAGAGATCGAGTAATAACGAGTAGTTATTACAGAGCCCCTAAAGTGATGTGCAGAATTTTTTTTTTGGAAAGTATCTCGTGCGCACCAGATACTTTCTCGTGAGCACCAGATACTTTCTCGTGTGCACCAGATACTTTCTCGTGAGCACCAGATACTTTCTCGTGCGCACCAGATACTTTCTCGTGAGCACCAGATACTTTCTCGTGCGCACCAGATACTTTCTCGTGCGCACCAGATACTTTCTCGTGCGCACCAGATATTTTCTCGTGAGCACCAGATACTTTCTCGTGAGCACCAGATACTTTCTCGTGAGCACCAGATACTTTCTCGTGCGCACCAGATACCAAGTTAGCACTGGAGATCAACCAGTTTCGATCTAAAAATGACAGTACAGCAGTTAGTTGAGCTTTATTTCAACCTTGGGCTGCCTTGTATCTTGTTACATTTATATACGGACTGTTCAGTCTGCATTTATGAACTGTTTGTAATTTGTGAACCTCACTGCATTTGTGAATGGAATTTTTGAGACTGCAGGGCAATGTCTGTAACCAATCAGATGTCTCACTCCTATGCAGCCAATCATAGTGGAGATTCCAGGGTATGTGGTTGTGAAGCGATCCCTTTAGCCATGCCCGAGACCAGAGCGCACCGAGACCAAGACTAGTCGATATCATCCCGCATTTAGGCAGTTATTGAATGAGGACTATGTTTGATCCTTTGTTACAATGGGTAGCCTATCTGCAAACGTTTTATCCTCACCCTGTTACTGTATTATTGATCAGTCTGACGTTCGTTTACCTGCATATGAAAAGTGCTTTAATTCCTTTAATTTGAACATTATACTGAAGAACTGATTTAGCTAGTCTTTGGTAGTCTTTGGTAGTCTTTTCTTTGGCAAATCAAAGTGAACTTATTTTTATTGATCAGATATTATCTGTGGTAATAATACTGTTAAATGTTGTCACTAGATGGCGCCCTTGCTCTTTGTATTGTACTGTTCTGTCAAAGGTTACACTGTGCGTGCAGATGTGACGTCATCACACAGTATTTGCGCCCTGTTATGTTAATGAAGAGGAGAGCAGGAGATTATGTTTTATGCCAGGATATTAATGATGAAACCTCCTGTACGGCCTCAATAAATATGTCAAAGTCTAAAGAGTAGAGACCGACTCAAGCTTTGCTTATTCTCCACAGCAAGAAGACAGCTGCGCACTCCAGTGCTTTACAATGTTACAATGTTACAATGTCATTTAGCAGACGCTTTTATCCAAAGTGACGTACATACGAGAACAAGAACAACACAAGCAAAGATCTAGACAAGAGGAAACAAGATCAGTAAGAGTAACAAAGTGCTTCAAGTCCATTTGGGTGCAGGTACTGCCAAGCAGTGTAAAGGCTTGTACCCAAATTGACTTTACAAATACATTGAGCAATTTCCTAATCAGTGTTCTATTAACTTTGATATACCAGCAGTGTAAAACGGACTCAGGAAATCCGGACCAAGCATAAAACATCATCATAGTGTTAACATAATGCGTTAAAGGAATTAAAGCACTTTTCATATGCAGGTAAACGAACGTCAGACTGATCAATAATACAGTAACGGGGTGAGGATAAAACGTTTGCAGATAGGCTACCCATTGTAACAAAGGATCAAACATAGTCCTCATTCAATAACTGCCTAAATGCGGGATGATATCGACTGGTCTCGGTGTGCTCTGGTCTCGGTGCGCTCTGGTCTCGGGCATGGCTAAAGGGATCGCTTCACAACCACATACCCTGGAATCTCCACTATGATTGGCTGCATAGGAGTGAGACATCTGATTGGTTACAGACATTGCCCTGCAGTCTCAAAAATTCCATTCACAAATGCAGTGAGGTTCACAAATTACAAACAGTTCGTAAATGCAGACTGAACAGTCCGTATATAAATGTAACAAGATACAAGGCAGCCCAAGGTTGAAATAAAGCTCAACTAACTGCTGTACTGTCATTTTTAGATCGAAACTGGTTGATCTCCAGTGCTAACTTGGTATCTGGTGCGCACGAGAAAGTATCTGGTGCGCACGAGAAAGTATCTGGTGCTCACGAGAAAGTATCTGGTGCGCACGAGAAAGTATCTGGTGCGCACGAGAAAGTATCTGGTGCTCACGAGAAAGTATCTGGTGCGCACGAGAAAGTATCTGGTGCTCACGAGAAAGTATCTGGTGCGCACGAGAAAGTATCTGGTGCGCACGAGAAAGTATCTGGTGCTCACGAGAAAGTATCTGGTGCGCACGAGAAAGTATCTGGTGTGCACGAGAAAGTATCTGGTGCTCACTAGAAAGTATCTGGTGCTCACGAGAAAGTATCTGGTGCTCACTAGAAAGTATCTGGTGCGCACGAGAAAGTATCTGGTGCTCACGAGAAAGTATCTGGTGCGCACGAGAAAGTATCTGGTGCTCACGAGAAAGTATCTGGTGCGCACGAGAAAGTATCTGGTGCGCACGAGAAAGTATCTGGTGCTCACGAGAAAGTATCTGGTGCTCACGAGAAAGTATCTGGTGTGCACGAGAAAGTATCTGGTGCTCACGAGAAAGTATCTGGTGCGCACGAGAAAGTATCTGGTGCTCACGAGAAAGTATCTGGTGCGCACGAGATACTTTCCAAACAAAAAATTCTGCACATGTCACTTTAGGGGCTCCGTAAGTTATAATGTCTTTGAGCTTGGCTTTTATTTCCTATTATATTGTGTATTGGAATTTTTATCCGTGTAATATCACAGTATTTCCATTTAGATTCGTAAACTGGAGCACACCAGTACATCAAGGGCTTCAGTTGGCATCATAGAAATAATCTTGTAAGCATGGCAAAGCTCTTCCTCCCTTCTCTTTTTTCAGCTGCAGTGTTTTGAACTGAACCCTGGGTCTTCTACTGTTCCAAATGAACCTTGAGATCCAGGCATTCCACTCATCAAATTGTTTTTGGGGTACCTCTAGAGGCAATGACTGAAAGAGATAAAGAAGCCGTGGCAACACATTTCTTTGAATTATTTCTAGTCTATTTCTCATATCCAGTGGGAGGAGGGTCCATCTAGAAATGTCAGATTTGATCTCTTTATTAATGAGTCCATAGTTATTTCAAAAAGTTTCTACGTATCTTTAGTTAGGTTTATTTTTAAATATTTTAATCTGGGCAAGTCCCATTTAAAATTGTATTTCCCTTTTGTATCTGGGTGAGGAGTATAATTAGATGTGAGGGTTTGTGTTTTTGAACATTTAGCTTATATCCAGAGTATGGGTTATATTTATTTAGCAGGGACATCAATTTAGGTAATGCTTGAGTCTGGGCTCGTGATAAAAAGTAGAACATCATCTGCAAACATACAAGTCTTATGTTCTCCTCTCATGGCTGTTTTGATGTTGTTTTGGAGGCTGAATCTGCGCTCTGCTGCCACCCTGGAGATTGGAATTACAATCGCCACTCCAGCCAAAGTTTTAAAACCAGGGAACATTTCTCTAAGTGAAGTGATCAGAAGCCGGCAAGACTCTCTGAACAAGGGATTTCCTGATCCCGCAAGCACTCGCTTCAGCGGGAGGAAATCATGCAGCATGCGCTCCTTCTGCACCAGTGGTTCAGCTGCACCGGTCTGTGACCCCCAGTGGTCACATACGCGCTCCAAAGCCTCCTGTCCATATTCTTCAATGCGCTGTCAGCAGCCCATGGATAGCGAGATGCATTGAGTACGGTGTCCAGGTCAGAGATGATGCTCAGATCTTTTTTTGATTGATTTGGTTACCTCCATGATGCATTCTCTGTGCGTAAAGTTGAAAGAACTTACCGTCTTGTGAGGCATCATTGAATTTTTTCTCAGCCTCACTTGCCCCAGTTATCAAGTCTTCCAGACTGGCCACAGTCACGCTGTCAATCTGTCAAAATGACAGATGGCCTTCAGATTTTTCCCTCACCATTTAAAAAAAACGGTCAACGATGGAAAATATTCAGTTAAAGCGACCCCTGCTTGGAGCCCTCACTCAGTGTCAAACAGCAGAGCCTCTGAAACAGAAGCTGAAGCCAGCATGTCAGAGTCTGCTGGTGTTCAATGATAAAGCTGCTGTTGTTGAATTCAATGAAGTTCAAAATGTGATGTTTTTGAAAGCACTGCAGTCAATAAGTGTAACTTGTTGTAAAGAGCAGAGGCTGTGTTCCTGCTGGTTTCACTCCTCTGACACTCTCCACGGCTCATCATGTTCTTACAAAGAGAGACTGCAGACTTTTTAATAACACATGTTGTTTAATTACTAATGTAAGAGCATCTAATACATTGTCATTAACGAGCGGCAGCCTTTTTATGCACTTCATTGGTGTTCTTACGCTGCCGTGCGCTTTGCACAAGTGGACTTTCTTTGGGCATAAGTTATGAATATGATATGTATACGCCCAAAATAGAAAAAAACATCAGCGTAGGTCAGCGTAAGAGGCATTTTGATACGTCGGGAAAACGCTGGCTACATCGTCAAGGTGTGACAGGGACATGAAGGAACACACCGGACAGGTCAGGGGTAAAGTTGTGGAGAAGTTTAAAGCAGGGTTAGGTTATAAAAACACATCCCAAGCCTTGAACATATCACAGAGCACTCTTTAATCCATCATCTGAAAATGAGAATAGAATAGAATAGAATAGAATAGAATAGAATAGAATAGAATAGAATGTACTTTATTAATCCCCAAAGGGGGAAATTCAGGTGTCTGGCAGATACAATTATAAAAAACACATAAATCAAGTAATTCAGGTGTCTGTCAGCTCATCTCCCATTGGCTAGAGAGTTATGAAGCCTAATAACTCTCTAGCCAATGGGAGATGTAACTGCAAACCTACCAAGACATGACCGTCCCCCTAAACCGACGGGACGGGCAAGGAGAGCATTGATCAGAGAATTGTAATTAATTTATAAAAGAAGCAGCCAAAAGGCCCCCGGTACCTCTGGAGGAGCTGCAGAGATCCACAGCTCAGGTGGGAGGATCTGTCCACAGGACAAATATTAGTTTAGCACTCCACAAATCTGGCTTTTATGGAAGAGTGTCATTATTGAAAGGAAGCAATAAGAAGTCCCGTTTAAAGTTTACCACAAGCAAGCATGTGGGAGAAGGTGCTCTGGTCAGATGAGACCAAAATTCTACTTTTTGTTTTACATGCTAAACCCCTAAACCTAACACTGCACATCAACCTGAACACACCATCCCCACCGTGAAACATGGTGGTGGAAGCATCATGCTGTGGGGAGGCTTCTGTTCAGCAGGGACAGGGAAGCTGTCAGAGTTGATGGGAAGATGGATGGAGCTACATACAAGGCAATCCTGGGGGAAAACCTGTTAGAGGCTCCGAAAGACCTGAGACTGGGGCGGAGGTTCACCCTCCAGCAGAACAACAAACCTAAACACACAGCCAGAGCTACAATATGGTTCAGATCAAAGCATATTCATGTATTAGAAAGGCACAGTAAAAGTCCAGACCTGAATCCTGTTGAGAATCTGTGGCAAGACTTGAAACTTGCTGCTTACAGACTCTCTCCATCCAATCGGACTGAACTGGAGCAGTTTTGAAAAGTGGGCAAAGAATGCAGTCTCTACATGTACAAAGCTGCTGGAGACAAAGCCCAAAAGACTTGTAGCTTTAACTGAAGCGAAAGGAGGTTCAACAAAGTATTGACTCAGGGGGTGAATACTTGAACGAACGCCACACTGATGACTATGAAGTCTAAAAATCCAAAGCTGTACTGGAAGATATTGAATGATGGTGGTAAAGATATAAACTGTTGCCCCATCTACTTAAAGATTTCCATGTGCACTTTAAAAGACAGTCTGACTGGAATGTACCGATTACTGAGCTCCTTGAAGCCGTCTGTAACGAACATTTCTCTGATTGTAGTGCCTTAAATTCTAGTTTCACTCAAAAATAAATTAATGAGGTTATTCTAAAATTAAAACCAGGAAAGGCAGCAGCAATAGATTGTGTGCTAAACAAGTACATAACAAGTACAGCTGATATTTTTATGCCCCTGTATGTCTCCTTGTTCAACAAAATCTTGGACTCTGGTATCATCCCTGAAAACTGGGTTCTTGGTCTAATTGTAGCAATTTACAAGAAGAAAGGAGACGTTGACGACTGTAACAACTACAGAGTCATCACACTTTTGAGCTGCTTGGGTTGACTGTTCACTAAAGTTATGAACTCCAGAGTATGTAAATTCTGTGAGGACAACTCCATTCTAAAGGAATCCCAGGCAGGATGTAGAAGGAGTTATTCCACCACTGATCATATCTTTTTGCTAAAGCATATTGTTGACTTGTACTGTTTCAAAAAGAAACATTCGTTTTGTGCCTTCATTGATTATGGCCAGGCTTTTGACAGTGTCTGGAGGGATGCCTTCTGTTACAAGTTATTAAATGCTGGTATAACTGGTACATTTCTGGATGTGGTAAGAAATATGTACAAAAATATAAAATCATGTGTATGATACAATTGTCATGTCTACAACAAAAAAGGATTACAGAAAGCAATAGATCATATGTGTGAATTTTGTGAGAAATGGAAGTTAAAAATGAATAGTGATAAAACTAAGGTCACAGTTTTTGGTTGTCAGAAAGCGGATGTTAGCAAATTTAAGTTTGAATGCGATGGAGAAATGTTAGAGATTGTACATGACTTTAAATACCTTGGTGTCATCATGAATTACAAAAGTTCTGTTCAGGAGCTGCATAAGCAAGCTTCCCATGCAATGTTTTCTATGTTTAGTAAATGCAGAAAGTTTGACCTGCCTGTAGACGCCACATTAGATTTATTTGACAAGCTTGTTATGCCGGTTATGTTGTATGCATGTGAAGTGTGGGGGTTTGAAAATATAGATCTACTGGAAAAGTTACACCTTAAATTTCTGAAGTATACCTTAAAAGTTAAAATGACAACCTGCAATAACATGGTGTATGGCGAGCTGGGAAGATACCCACTCTGTATTGCAGTTAACAAAAGAATGATTGGCTACTGGGGGAGGTTGATCACAGGTAAAGAAAGTAAGTTAAACCGTATTATGTATAATTATCTGCTTAACCTGCACAACACAGGTGCCTATGCATCACCATGGGTTTTAAAGGTTAGGAAGGTACTGGATGACTGTGGCCTGTCTTACCTCTGGATCACACAGCAGTGTAACAACATTAACTGGCTTAGACAAACTGTTGAACAGAGGCTTAAAGATCAGTTTCTGCAAAAGTGGCAAGGGGAACTGGATAAAATGACATCATGTGATTTATATGTACAATTTAAACCAGATGTAAAACTAGAATAATATTTGTTATTTGAAAACCAGAAGTATAGACCGGCTGTCTGTGATTTTACAGTGAATAACACCAGGATCACTAAGGTCACTGGAAGGTATAAAGGCCTGGATAGAAAAGATGGGATTTGTAATCTCTGTAATGATGATCGTGTGGGCGATGAGTACCATATTTTGTTTGAATGCAGTGTTACGTCAGGGTTCTGTCTTGTTTTGTGTCTGCAGCTTCCTGTGGTGATCACCTGTGATTACCGGCAGCTGGGGGCGATCAGCTGAAGTCTATTTGGGCAGGTCCTCAGTTAACACTCACTCTCTCTCCCCTCTCTCAGCAGCAGCAGCAACTCAGTGGTTTGTTTCTAGTTTTCAGGTTAATTTCTGTTTGGTTTACAATAAAATACAATTAACTAACTTAACCCTTATGTGTTGTGTCCCTTACTATGTTCAGCATTCGAGCCAGCCGTAACAGCAGGAACACAAGCATTCTGAATAATAGAGAGAGGTTCATACCCAGGTATTATGTCCAACGTCCCTCTGTGTCTTAATTAATTCTACTTTTGCAATCAGATAAGCCAAAACTCACCTGTAAATTAGGGGCTTTTCTGAAGAATGTCCTTCCTGTGTCTGCTTACTTTTTCTGTCATACTTTCTCCTTTTCCCTCTGTTTCTTTATTAATATTAATATTAATATTATAAATTATATTTTTGAATAATTAAAAATATTATTTCATTAATGTATTATGATATTTGTAATCATTACTATTCAAATTAATCAAATTAATGCAATAATAATAATAATAATAATAATAATAATAATAGTATTAGTTGTAGTAGTAGTGTTATTATCTTTAGTTATTATTAGAGTAAGATTTGGGCAGAAAGTGTGCAGAGCGTGTAGTTACTGACAGCAGCCAGCAGAGGGTGCTGCCTGCCTTTAGAAAAAGTGGCACAAACCGGTCACTGCTCCTTTATTTACCCCATACCTACCTACCTACCTGCATAAATGCTGCCACCAGGTACTGAAGTAATCTGACACACATGAAAACAAACTATATCATTGATATTTTTGTATTCCTAAAAGTGACACTGGGGATAAGAACAGGTTCCAACTAGTTTGAGCCATGAACACCTTTTGCCTTTATGCTGAACGGTAATCGATGACAAATCCATGTCATCACGTTGACTTTGATTTATCTGCAACTTCTGTTTGATAAGCAGGAACTATAACAGCATTGGTATCAATACAATCATCTCATTCCCATCCCTGAGTATAAACGTGATGTGCTCGTGTTTTTAGGTTCTGGTTAAAAGTCTGATATCTGAGCTCTGTGCTGACGAGGAGTTCTGTATTCAGGTAAATAAGCTGGAACTGTAAACATGAAGAGATAAATGTATTTAAATATGTTCCCGTGTCTTAAAAACAATATTAAATCCTAATCTTATATTTCTAACATGAAGCTGTGTTGTCATCTGCTCAAAACTCAAACTACTGTCAAATCAGACGCAGAGATTCTGTGCAGAGCACTCCTGTAATCCACTCAGAGACCAGCAGGTGGCAGTACTTGATTAATCCTGTCAGTGTGTGACCTGATTATAATGATGTGTGTAATGTTTCTGACAGTTCAGCTCTCATATGAGACGGGCAGCTCTTTAAAGACCTCAGAGAATGACAGGCAGGTAATCCAGACACCGTGTTTCTGAATAAACAGACCAAACAAACGTACAGTCATAAACTGGTAAATGTGGAGAGTGTTCGAGTGTAAAATGATTTGATAGTTTGACTATATGTTTATTTATTCATTTGAGTCAAAGTGTCCTTCACTGTTTGAGTGTTTCATGATGCAGAAACACGATTAAAGAAAACATCCATTTGATTTATTAAATGACCAACTGCAGATTTTCTCAGAGTGTGAGGGCAGTGTTCAGACACACACACACACACACACACACACACACACACACACACACACACACACACACACACACACACACACACACACACATCACACATCACACATCACACATACACATAGCTGGTCCAAGCCTGATCCAGCTCTAACTATAAGCTTTATCAAAAAGGAAAGTTTGAAGCCTACTCTTAAAAGTAGAGAGGGTGTCTGCCTCCCGGACCCTGCTGATTGGTAGATGATTCCAAAGGAGAGGGGCCTGATAACTGAAGGTTCTACCTCCCATACTACTTTAAGAGACTTTAGGTAGGACCAGCAGGCCTGCATGTTGGGAGTGTAGTGTTCTAGATGGTAATAGGGCACTATGAGCTCTTTAAGATATGAAGGTGTCTGATCATTGAGAGCTTTGTAGGTTAAAAGAAGGATTTTAAATTCTAGTCTAGATTTTATGGGGAGTCAGTGTAGAGAAGCTAACAGTGCAGAGATGTGCTCTCTCTTCCTAGTTCTAGTCAATACTCGAGCTGCAGTGTTTTGAACTAGCTGAAGAGTCTTTAGAGACTTATTGGGGCAGCCTGATAAGAGTGAATTACAGTAATCTAACCTGGAGGTAACAAATGCATGGACTGTTTTTTTTGCGTCGCTCTGAGATAGGATGTGTCTGATTTTAGAAATATTGCACAAATGAAAAAAGGCTGGCCTGGACATTTGCTGAAATCATCCTTTAAAAACAGCATTTTGTATTGATTTTTCATTTATTTAAACAGGTTAGTCCCATTAAGATCAAAGATCTCTTTTCCAAGGGAGACCTGGCTGAGACAGTCAGCAGAAAAAAACACAAAGACACACAGAGAACCAAAGTACACTTTACAAGCACAACGTGTGTCACAGAAAGAGCAATTACAGGCAGATGTAACAAGGTGCACTAAAAACAACCACACCTGAAGATTCAACTTTAAATACGTTTGAAGCTGTTCTTTAAGTAATGATGATTTCACAGCATGGACATTATTTCAACTTCATTCAAAGTTTAAAACATGCTAAGAGTCTCTACTCCACTTAAGAATAAACACCAGGAACATTCAAAGTTCTCTTAAAGAATCCCAAAACAACATGTTGACAATACCTTTAGTTTGCATCATCTAAGTCTATTACATTCCTGCTCTGCTGAATTTGACAGTTTTACTTTGTACCCCTCCTCTTTCTCTCTCCTCTCTCTCCTCAGTTTCATTGGGGGAGTCGGGGGAGGGAAAGCGTACAGCCTCGTTTTTACTTCTGCTCTGATCATACGCTGTAACAGTGGAGGGGTGAGAGCTCCTTGCCCTCGCTCTGCCCTCCCTGACTTCTAAGTGACATCTCTGGACTGACCCGTCTCTTTGTTTCCCTCTCCTCTCCTATCCCATAATATGTCAGTGGCTGGTATTTTATTTATTACATAACAAAGATAGAGAACAGCTGCTTCAGAGTGCTGCTCTCACACCCTACAGCAACGAAACACTCGTCCTTGGACACGCATCCTTAGATCATATTGTGTATAACTTATTCATTCAATCAATCAATCAATCAATCCATCCATCCATCCAACCATCCATCCATCCATCCATCCATCCATCCATCCATCCATCCATCCATCCATCCATCCATCCATCCATCCATCCATCCATCCATCCATCCATCCATCCATCCATCCATCCATCCATCCATCCATCCATCCATCCATCCATCCATCAATCTTTATTTATACACTACTGTTCAAAAGTTTGGGGTCACCCAGACAATTTTGTGTTTTCCATGAAAACTCACACTTGTATTTATTAAATGAGTTACAAAATGAATAGAAAATATAGTCAATACATTGACATGGTTAGAAATAATGATTTTTAGTTGAAATAATAATTTTGTCCTTCAAACTTTGCTTTCATCAAAGAATGCTCCCTTCGCAGCAATTACAGCATTGCAGACCTTTGGCATTCTAGCTGTTAATTTGTTGAGGGAATCTGAAGAAACGTCACCCCACGCTTCCTGAAGCACCTCCCACAAGTTGGATTGGCTTGATGGACACTTCTTGCGGACCATACAGTCAAGCTGCTCCCACAACAGCTCAATGGGGTTGAGATCTGGTGACTGTGCTGTACAAACAGAATACCAGCTGCCAGCTTCTTCCCTAAATAGTTCTTGTATAATCTGGAAGTGTGCTTTGGGTCATTGTCCTGTTGTAGGAGGAAATTGGCTCCAATCAAGCACTGTCCACAGGGTATGGCATGGTGTTGCAAAATTGAGTGATAGCCTTCATTATTCAAAATCCCTTTTATTTTTTTTACAAATCTCCCACTTTACCTGCACCAAAGCAACCCCAGACCATCACATTACCTCCACCATGCTTAACAGATGGTGTCAGGCACTCTTCCAGCATCTTTTCACTTGTTCTGTATCTCACTAATCTTCTTCTGTGTGATCCAAACACCTCAAACTTTGATTTGTCTGTCCATATCACTTTTTTTTCAATCTTCCTCTGTCCAATGTCTGTGTTCTTCTGCCCATATTAATCTTTTCCTTTTATTGGCCAGTCTCAGATATGGCTTTTTCTTTGCCACTCTGCCTAGAAGGCCAGCATCCCGGAGTCGCCTCTTCACTGTAGACGTTGACACTGGTGTTTTGCAGGTACTATTTAACGAAGCTGCCAGTTCAGGACCTGTGTGGTGTCTATTTCTCAAACTAGAGACTCTACTGTACTTGTCTTCTTGTACTGTTGTGCACCGGGGCCTCCCACTTCTCTATCTACTCTGGTTAGAGCCTGTTTGTGCTGTTCTCTGAAGGGAGTAGTACACATCGTTGTAGGAAACGTTCAGTTTCTTGGAAATTTCTCGCATGGAATATCCTTCATTTCTAAGAACAAGAATAGACTGTGGAGTTTCATATGAAAGTTCTCTTTTTCTGGCCATTCTGAGAGTATAATCAAACCCACAAATGTGATGCTCCAGATACTCAACTAGCTCAAAGAAAGTCCAGTTTTATAGCTTCTCTAACCAGCAAAACCGTTTTCAGCTGTGCTAACGTAACTGCACAAGGGTTTTCAAGATGTTTCCAATCATCCATTAGCTTTCTAACGCGATTAGCAAACACAATGTACCATTAGAACACTGGAGTGATGGTTGCTGGAAATGAGCCTCTATACACCTATGTAGATATTCCATTAAAAACCAGACGTTTGCAGCTAGAATAGTCATTTACCACATTAACAATGTATAGAGTGTATTTCTGATTAATGTAATGTTATCTTCATTGAAAAAAACTGTGCTTTTCTTTCAAAAATAAGGACATTTCTAAGTGACCCCAAACTTTTGAACGGTAGTGTATATCACCAAATCCCAACAGTCTCTTCAGACTCTTTCCAAACAGAGCAGGTCTAGACCGTACTCTATGTTCTATTATTAACAAAGACCCAACATAAAGACCACATAAGATCCAGTCCCATCTTACAGACATGACTCAGTTTGATTTAGCAAGTTACAGAAACCAAACAGTGCTCCTCACACAGGCTGATCTCTCCCTGTCCACATGGTGGCGCTCTTACTCTTTGCTAGTGTTTAACCAACAGAGGGGTCTCTGGTCTCATTCATGTTAAAAGCTCAGGGTTCAGGCTCCAGTTGGATTCTCCTCATTTGACCTCAGTCACAATGCTCTACATTTCATGGTTTTTTAATCATTGTACGTGCATCCTACAGATCCTGTGAGAACAAAGACCTTGTGGGGGTCCAGTGAGGTGGTTTTGAGTCTTCTCACCTTCAGCTTGTCTCAAATATGGATTTTCTCTCTCTGTTTCCCATGACTTGTATTTGTCATGAGACAGGACGTGTAGGGAGTATAGAGCGGGGGAAGACATTCATTAAAGGGTCGAGACGGGGAGTCGTAGGCTGTGACGACGACTAGAATCTGTACATGGGGCGCACGCTTAAACCGCTCAGTCAACATCTCCCCAGCTGTTTCCTATACCTGCATCACAGAATAACCTCTGAAATACAGTGTAGGTAAGGGATTATGTATGGTGGTCATACATTATCCCTTCGTGTCGGGCTCATGACCACCCTGAAGGGATTCTTTTTCCCATAACTACCTGCTAACCATACATCATCCCGTTTATTACCCAGCTACTAATTTAAGATTCAAACACGTTGTTAAAATCATTGATTAAAGATGATTTTATTGATTTAAATGATTTCTGTTTACAGTTTTTAAAAATAGTCCCAGTGATTCCTCGTCAGTGATTGTTCCATGGTGATGGATTCTTCTCTGCCTGTGTCGGTGGATGGAACATGAAACTGTCCTCATTCAGCTCTCCTTCTTCTCTGAGCTCTGCGGTTCACACACCTTTAAAAAGAAACTAATGTCACAACTTTGAACCTTACAGCCTATGGTGTCAACAAGCAGAAGCTAAATGTCTCTGAACTCTCTTCTGTGGGTTGATTTGACATGAAGTGTGGTCAGTTTGTCTCTGGTGTTGCTCATGTTAGTGAAATTTAATAACCTTTGTCAAGGGGTTCTGACCAATCAGAATCAAGCTTCTTACACAGCTGGGAGATCAGTAAGAGAGCCGGGTAATAAGAATTAATGTTGAATCAACCCACTTATCCTTACAGTGTGCTGTCCAGTGACACTCTAAATAACAACAGTCCATGAACACACATTTCACTCTCTCTCATGTTTTCACTGGACATATATCGTTATTAAGAACAAAACAGCAAAGTGTTTGATTCTTTAAGGTCAATTATGAGAATAGATTCACTTCTGTACTTGGTGTGATAAATAAACACCAACATAACATCTTGTTTTTTTTATCTCAGGATGTAATTTGGACTATGATCCTGTGGGTGATGACTTCAGGGCCATAAACAGTTTTAAAGGGTCACAGGATTTATTATTTATCAACAATGTACGACATGGAGGTGTGAAATTATTTAACATTTTCAGAGAGGTGACTGGTACTGTTACACCTCCCAAAAGGTATTTCCTTAGACTACACACTTCTATGAGCTAACTCTGCCTCACTGTTTGACTCTCAGTGCTCTCATCACAGCTCCATCTTCAGACTCAGCAGGTTAAAGGCTCCACTGAGTCACTTCACATCTCCATCTCTACGACCAGCAGCAGGCAGACACGATGGCCAAACAGAGAGTACTTCACTGTGGAGTCAGTGGAGACTTAAGTGAAGCTAAAACAATGACTATCAGACGTGCCTCATCAGCTGGAGGACACTAATGATGGATGGATGAGGCTTAATGAAGCTTTTGGGAAAGAACACTTCAAAGCTTCAAATTCAGCAAACACAGTGACATCTGGTGGCTTTGAGATCTCATAGTATCCCCCACAGTCAATCAATCAATCAATCAATCAATCAATCAATCAATCAATCAATCAATCAATCAATCAATCAATCAATCAATCAATCAATCAATCAATCAATCAATCAATCAATCAATCAATCAATCAAGCTTTATTTAGAGAGCACCTTTCATAGAAATCAAATGCAATTCAATGTGCTATACTACGGAGCCCCTAAAGGGACATGAAGAAGAAAAAAAAAAAAATCCCAGGATCTTTTGAGAGATCTAGCAAAACTATTGTGAGACCTCACAGAAGTTGTCACAGGGGTTATAGGTCAGCGTATTACTTCCGATTCAATTCAACCGTCAATTAACAGTCATGGAGGACGATTTAAAAGTATAGAATGATAACAAGCAGATCACTCAAATCAGGTGTGAGATGCCTATAACTTGTAGGAAGATGGCTCTACAGGACCAGAACTTAAGAACCCTGCATCAAAATGAACACATTCCTCCAGTAGCATATATTAAATGTGAACTGACTAGCAGGGTTGTTTACAATTACAGTACAAATTACACTCAGTTAAGTGAAAAGAACCTAAATCCTATTTTGGCAGAATCGATTATGATATGGGTTTTGTGTGATGCAAGCCAGCTTTCTTCCTGATGTATTTATGTTCATCTTGATGTAACTGTATTTTGTATTGTTACAACATGAGCTGAGAAATTAAGACCAACTATGACCATTGTGTGTTTATGTTTGTGCATGTGCATCTTAGTTTGTTTACCAGTCATAGTCAAAGTAAGTATTTCTTGTAAATGTTTATGTTTGCAGGTTGACAAGGCAGTACTATCCATCATGACCGATGAACAAATGGCAAAATATATCACATCATATGGTGATCGAGTAGCCATTCTATTTTTCTGTCAACAAACCAAAACCCACACTGATAAAGAGACTCTTCTACAGAATTTAAGGGATAAAATAGGGGCACAGAAAATGAAGTCAAAGACAAGAGGAGCACTGTGCGCCCCATCTGGTGTGTTCCATAAGGCAAATGAAAGTATGGCAAGACAGAGAAATAATGCAGGAGAAAAGACTTCCAGGAAAATCGAAATTGGATGGCTTCATTTTAGCTGTAATGAATATCATCAAGTTAGGACAAGAAATGGCAGAGTAACAAGATATGCAACGGTGGAAAAAACAACTGTTGCTTAGATTTTGGATTTAGGAAACGAGCTTTTCTTCAAAGATGGACACTCGAACAAAGGGCGAGTGGAGGACTTCAACTTAAATGTCTGTGATTTTAAAGGGAACCAGATTCCTTTTGAAGACACTGTTGGCAAACTTTATGAACAAACCAAACTGAAGCTGCTTAGATTTTTAATTTTTGCACAAAAGAAGCATCTTTAATAAATCAATCCTCATCTGAAGCGGATGGCTGCAGTGATGATTCCATGTCTGAGGAGTTATCCGTCAGCATCGCTGAGGGAGCAGATTTACAGTTAGCTGAGTATGGACCTCAAAGTGATGCAGATGTTTCGATAACAGATGTACTGGATCATGGACATTCATCTAACAGTGAAATAATAATAATGATAATAATACATTTTATTTAAAGGCGCCTTTCTCGGCACTCAAGGACACCGCACAGATAGAAATATATATATACACGAATTTACATTAAAGGAAACAAAATCAGAGTCAAAAATGAAAACAATAAAAACTAACAAGGGGTAAGAAAAAATAGAAACAATAACAAAATGACAGAGCAATTGGAGTCAGACGGAGTAAGCGGTTTTGAACAGATATGTTTTGAGTTGTGATTTGAAATGGGGGAAAGAATCTGTGTTTCTGAGTTGAGGTGGTCATGAGTTCCAGAGACGGGGAGCAGAGCGGCTGAATGCTCGGCTCCCCATAGTGGTGAGACGGGCGGAGGGGACAGACAGGTGTATGGAGGAAGAGGATCTGAGGGAGCGGGAGGGAGTTGGAACATGGAGGAGGTCGGACAGATATGGGGGGGCGAGATTGTGGATGGTCTTGAATGTCAACAGAAGGACTTTGAACTGAATACGGAACTGAACAGGGAGCCAGTGGAGCTGTTGGAGGACAGGAGTGATGTGGTGGATGGAGGGGGTTCGGGCAATGATACGGGCAGCTGAATTCTGGACCAGTTGGAGTTTATGGAGGGATTTGTGAGGGAGGCCGAAGAGGAGAGAGTTGCAGTAGTCCAGACGGGAAGTGACAGGGCTGTGGACAAGGATGGCGGCTGTGTGGGGGGTGAGGGAGGGGCGAAGACGATTGATGTTACGAAGATGGAAGTAGGCAGTCCGGGTGATGTTATTGATGTGTGATTGAAAGGATAGTGTGCTGTCAAGGATGACACCCAGACTCTTAACCTGCCCAAAGTTTAAACTTCTGGTAACGTAATGAAAAGAGAGTGCACATGTATGACATGTATGTATTCTGAAACATTTTTTTTGTGTGTGGCAGAGTCGGCATTTCCAGAAGGAACCATGAGTCAAAAGAAGAGAGCACTATCTGAGACTGTGACGGCACAAGCTCAAAGTGAACTGCATCCCTTTCATTCGACTCCAACAGACATGAAGAAAACTCACATTGGGCAGGGACCAGACACCAACTCAAGTGATGATGATGAAGATGAAAATGTTTGGAATGAGCTCCAGCCTTCAAGTGACATCAGTGACTCTGACTTTGAATGAATTGATCTGACCAGTGCAGGTCCTGTAAACCAAGATGCCCCAGATGGAGACGAAGCAGATACAGTTGAATGGGATCCAGAAGATGACCTTGCCAAAACAGATGATGATGATCCAGTTGTGATAATGTTGAATCACAACAACAATGATGATGTCATACAGGTAGTGTCAAAAGTTAAGGTGCATTTTTGTATGAGGATTTATAAATACTAATACAGATATTAAAACCAGTAAAACAAAAACACATAATCAAGTATTGTACCTTTCTGTTGCTGCTCAACAAAGTACATAGTTAGATTTGAATGGTCTGTATATTTGTTTTATTAAAAAAAAAATCATTATGCATTCCTACTAGGGGAAAAAATGGCATCCTATCTTTTTTTTGTTGCATGCATACTGTTCTGTTCAACCATTATTCTGTGTACAGACAAATAAAATAACATATGGTTCTGTGAAATACTTACTGCAATTTTATTTTCCCCTTTTTATTCAGAGCTTAATTTTGCTGCAGCAATCCTAAACCAGCCGTTGGTTGTAACTTCAATTTTTTTCTAAAATCCTTATATATCAGATTCTTACACCATGACTTTTTACTGTACTTCCACTTCTAGTGTATAGTGTTTTAGCAAAGTTATGCACAGAAAAAGGAATAGTGTAGTTAAGAAGGCTACATACTACCAGTGGAATACAGGTCTTTGACTTGATTCCTGGATTCCTTGCGCAGCAGTTTCTGTAAACACTGTTTTTGATTTTATTGCACTTAACTCTCAAAAATTATTTTTGCTCAATTTCTCAAAATTCAATTGGATTTTTGTGAGTTTTCCTAGGTTTAACTAAAATATAGGCTGAAGAGGAGTTTAAAAATAGTCTTAAAAATGACCATCTGCTATCACATCTTCGACTTGTGTCAGCTGCCAATTAATACTGTATACTTAATTCATCTTTCAGAGTGCTGAGCTTAATTGAGTTCCGACCTGGATGTACAACTCCCATTGTCTTCAGCTAATGGCCTGCCTCCAGTACATGTGCAGTCAGGTGTTGAGGAGGCAGTGCAAACTGCACAGGTAAGAGGCATATCTGTAAGCAACTCTGAACACAACATTTAAGCTACTGCATGATTTTACATTACTGTAAAGATAATGATACTATTAAGCATACTTTTTGAAGACAGCTTGTACATCATCGATTACAACTATACTTTTAATTGAAAGGAGTCGTGTATACAATTATGGAGGCCAGAATGTCTTTTTCAAAACAGTCATCATTTGAAAAGATATTCCCATGAACATATTTATTTAAAATATATTTGGGAGGACTTTACGTAACAAGTTTAATCCTTTTTGAACAGTGCTGTAAGTTTAAGTCTACTTGCAGAGACACTTCAATGAGAAAGATAAAAACTTTAAAATCACAGCAGTTCACAGTATCAATTTGGGTAGGAAAACTCTTTCATAGGTAATAGGTGAAGCGATATACCTATGGATGCTGCCAAATTTTCAGTATGGTTCTCCATATAGACACAGTGAAGACATCCCCCACTGACTTGAGATCTAAAGTGCAGAAAGCCTACCTACAGATGCCTTCATTTGTTTTCAGTCACAGCATCCTCTTGAACATTATATAGGGGTTTTCTGAATAGAACTTTACTTGGCAGAAATGTGATGCATTTACTTTAGATGCAAGGCCAAGAGGAGACTAATTGTGAATAAATATCCTGTGTTGAGTTGTTGCTTTTGATTAGCATCATGGAATTCAATATTATTTGACAGGATGTTTCGGCCTCTGCTTCAATTATTGACCTTGGCCAGTCATCTTTCTTTGTTATGTGTATGTTTCGTTTTTATAGGAGGACAGCAGACTCTTCTCACCACAAGCTTTGCCATTAAATTCAAGCAGCCAACTTTCCCCATTAACCTCAGCTGGCAACCCAATAAACCCAAGCCCAAGACATGCATCGGTTTGCAGGGTAAAGGTTGTTGAAGATCTTTTGGCTGTGTTTATGGACAGCAGCATAATAGAACTGACTCTAAAGATGGACTTTGTAAATGAAAAAGCCATTGAGGATGCTGGAGTGTCAAGGGATGTTTACACTGCATTCTGGGAGCAATTTCTTGAACAGTGTGAAGGGGAAACAGAGCCAGTTTCAAGACTAAGACCAGATTTCAGTGAAGCTGAATGGCAAGCAGTTGGATGGATCTGGGTAAAAGGTTTCCAAGACCATGGTATCATTCCAGTGAGGCTATCAAAGGCATTCATTTTAGCTTGCATTCATGGTATTGACTCAGTTAATGCTGACATCCTGATGACATCATTTCCAAACTACCTTCCTCCCATTGAGAGATCAGCTGTTGAGAAGGCTCTCCAGGGTACAATGGAGGAAAGTGATGAGGACAACCTGCTCGACCTTTTTACAAGGATGGGCTCCCATTTATTACCATCAAAGAGCAACATGGAGCCTGCCATCGAAACAATGGCTCATAAGTCCATTCTCCAAGAGCCAAAATTTATTGATTACTTCTCAACACCCATGGAACATGTAAAGCTTAAACTGCCAGACAAGGAAAGTTAAATGTCTCTGTATGAGTCAAAGAGGGCCACAGGTAGAAGAGTGTCACAGCTGTTTGAAACAACAAAGATGGTGCTGTCTCAGAGGGAACAGGCAACCTTTAACCATCTCCAACGGTATGTGAAAAATGCTGACCAAAGCAAAGCTGAAAAAATCCTGCGTTTCTGCTCCGGCTCCTGCGTTTCTGCTCTGGCTCCTGCGTTTCTGCTCTGGCTCTTCTGTCATTTGTGTTGAAAAATGTTGGTATGCTGAAACTGGGCTCAACAGAAGGCCTGTTGCTCATATGTGTGGAGCTTCCCTTGAACTACCGTGTACTTACAGTGCTTACCCAGAATTTTGCACTGAGTTTGACAACATACTGTCCAGCAACTACTTAGAAACGGACATCCTTTGAACCAAGACATAGAGCAGTCCTGACCAAGCCTAATAATAACAGGGTTTGTCTGTATGGTTTATTATCTTCTGTTTAGTATTAGATTTTATTTAATATTTTTCTTTACTGTTTTTGATTTTTTCATTGAAAGATCTGATGCACTTAATGTGTGGGAAGTGGTAGTCTATTTTGTGAAAGTGCAATAGTACATTATCATTGTTTTTATGAGGACGATTTTTTTTAGATTCTTTGAAAATGGCTGCTCCTTTCATTTCCTTCAGTTTTCATTCTAATCTGGCTTCAATGCTGAGCTTAAGATTGCGTTCTGTTGCTTATAAGAAAGTGAAAAGTGCACTACTGGTAATACTGTTCATTCATTGCTGATGTTAAGGTGTTTTTTTGATAATTCAGGTAAATACATTTTAAAAGTAATGTTGAAGATCAGACCTGGATGAGTCCCATGCAACAAAACTGAAGGAGGCTTTTTGTCATGATCCTCATCATGGCAGCCCTCTCCTCTCCCTCTTTGTGTGTGTTTTGTCATTTCCCTGTCTGTTGCTCCTCCTCCTGTGTCTCTTCCCCTTGTTTGTGTCTTGTGGGTGAATGTGGGCGGGGTTTCCATTCTGCAGGCAGCACCAGGTGAAGCCACTCAATAATCAACCCTCTACTATAAAGACTCCGGATTCTCTCCTACTCGTTGCCAGATCGTACTTCAGTTTTTCAGTGGTATACTGAGTCCGTGGCTCCTCAAACATGTTTTTGTTCTGCTTGTCTTTGTGTGTGTCAAGCTGACGTCCTTGTGTATTTTCATTTAGATTCAGAGTTTGCCGTGCATGCTTCCTGCTCTTGTGCTGATCGCTTCCCTGTCTGCTGCTGAACCTGCCTGCCTTTGCCTGAGCTCCAGTTACCCTCTGTGGAAGGACTCTGGAAAGAGGGACTGCTCCGCTCGTTACCCACGGCGCCATTACCACGGAGTTCACTCTGAATAAACACTTGTATTTTTCACAATCCAGCTTGCCTGAGTTTTGCATTTGGGTCCAGTCCTAGTGACAATCATAACACTTTAGTCTAAAAAGCCACCATCAAAGAATCCGTTGTCTCTCAGGTCTGCAAACAAGGTCTGCCTGAACTCGACACACTGCTTCCGAAGAAAACCCCACCAATATTCAATTCTTTGATTGGCGGTGCTTGCTCCCTCCAAGTAGCTATCAATGGTGCTGATTGGGTCAGTAGGAACAAGGAAGCGATGAAAGCCTTGAACATAGCCATTTTCGGTTACGAGATCGCCGCTCATGACTCTAGGGCAGCCTCCCAAACGCTGCACTGTTTCTATGTAATACCCTCCGATCAATTTCGGCTCCCTGTTTGTTGTGTAGGCTTTAAACCAGATTATTTTCCTTGAAAAACCGTCACTACTCCCATTTACACAAATACCATTTGGCTGTCACTTCATCAGGTGCCAGATGAAGTGACTGACCTATAACCCCTGTGACAACATTTGCAGGGTCTTGCAAAAAGTTCTGCGAGATCCTGTAAAAGATCTCAGGAAAATCCTTTTCTTTTTTTTCTTCATCATGTCCCCTTAGGGTCTCCGTACTATACAGCGATAAAAAGAATAAAATCAAATATATCAAGATTTAACATAGAGCAGAAATAGATGTATAAATAGAGAGTAAGTGGAGACCAATGCACACCAGTTGCAACAAAATGTATATAAATAAACAACAAAGGGAAATATTTAATAAAAAAGTTAATAAATATAAAACATGACTCGTTAAGACAATAAAAAAAGGGAGCAATAAAAGTCTAAGATACATCAAAGCACTAAAGTAGCAATAAAGATAGTAATATGATAATAAAAATTCAAGACTTAAAAATAAAACAATAAAATGTTAAAATAAATATAGAATGATACATTAATAAAATAGGTTATTAAAAAGCCAGACTAGTTAGATTGGTCTTTAATTGACATTTAAATGTTATGACTGAAGCACACCCTGCTGATATTCTTAGTTATGGTCTAAGATATTAAAGTTGAAGAAACCTGCATTATGATACCAAAGTACCTGCATTTAATATTCATTTAAGAGTTTAGTTTTCAATCTGCTTGAAAGTAGAGGTATGTGTCTTTCCTGTGTACTTATGTTGCTGGACTTGGAGTTCTTAGTTATGCTGCTATAGGCTTAGACTGCCAGGGGAACTGACACACTGGGATCCCCCCCCCACCCCACCTCTTACTCTAACTCTAACTCTCTAACTCTTCCTGTCCCATTAAAGTTACTAACCATAGACCTTTCTGGAGTCCCTGAGCTCCCTTGTCTCATAGGTTCCTCTGGATCTCTGCTGCTGTAAATGTGCCAGACTCCAGCTGCTACAGCTACAACTATCCGTCTCACCACTATCATCTTTCTCTCTCTCTTCATCTCCCTCTCTCCAACACAGTCTCAGCAGATGTGTGTCTAACATGAGTCTGGTCCTGCTGGAGGTTTCTGCCTGTTAAAGGAAGTTTGTCCTTGCCACTGTAACTTGCTAAATGCTGCAAAGTGCTCTGCTCATGGTGGATTAAGATGAGATCAGACTGAGTCCTGTCTGGAAGATGGGACTGGATCTTATCCTGTCTTGGTGTTTGGTCTTTGTTAATAATAGAACATAGAGTACGGTCTAGACCTGCTCTGTTTGGAAAGAGTCTGAGGAGAACATTGGACATACTACCAGTGGAATACAATACATTGGAGGACTGATTGATTGATTGACGTCAATGTGTGTGTGTGTGTGTGTGTGCTTGTGTGCGTGTGTGTGTGTGTGTGTGTGTGTGTGCATGCAGAAACAAAGTCATCCATGTACATGAAAAAGTGTGTACTGTGTGTTATCTGAAGAAAGGTTTGTGAATCTTTGTAAAAGCATCCCACAGGAAGGATACTCTGGAAAAAAAGCAGCACCAATTTAAAATAAATGAACCCTGAAACTGAGACTGTAGAAGTGTCTCTCAGGCTTCAGTTCATAATCAGTTCAGATTGATTAGATGTTTTAGTCACAGTTGATCATCTTGATCTGTCGATGGACACACCTTCAGAAACCCTTGTACAGTGTGTAACAGTGTGTAACAGTGGGTCCTTTTTAGTGCGGCTGTCCATCATGTCCCTCCACGCTCTGAAGTACTGTCCATGTTGTCGCCTGACGTATGAAATGGATCAGAATGTTTACATGTCCGATGTTGAACCTGAGCAGTGCGGCTGTGTATGTGGATGCAGTAGGAGACAGTATGTGGAGCCCACGGGGTGACATCAGGTCAGTCTGTAAGAGCAGCCAGACAACACGATTAGTCCTGGTCCCCTGCAGACTGAAAGGGCTGCACTGTTATTGTGCTTACATTAAAAGAGGCATGTCAGTGTCAAAATGCTCTCCCTCTGCTCTTTGTAAAGAGAACGAATCAGTGTACAGTATTCACTAACAGATAAGACAGAACAGATTGTCTTCATTGTCACTTACATTTGCAGTTGTGTCTGGATAAACGCTGTGGCTGCCAGAGTGTGTTTGTGAGACACTGAGGCTGTCATGGATCTCTTTATCACTTATTGTCTGTATGTAAACTTTATGATAATTTGTGGAAAATATGCATTAAAGATGCTGAAGATGCATCCAGGTGTTCTTTTCTACTTACGCTGAAGAGGAGATCAACGGTCATCCAGTGAAGGTGTCGTATACGGGGACCTTAGGTCAGTGCACAGTGTTTGTGTTAGAGTGTCTGCTGATCATTGTTCTTGAGTTGCATTTGAATGATTTCACTGGCCTTTTTTAAATAAGCAAGGTGTTATCTAAAATGTAGCTGCTGTTTAGATAAGCCCAACTGTGAACCTACAACAAATCTCAAGCAGTTTTATGAAGACACACTCATTTGATCGTCACTGGCATGGTTGATACTCTGACTGGACTTACCTGATTTTCTTATTATTTCTGTTTACAAATTAATTCTTGCTCTGATCATGCTGACTTTGGTCCACTGGTGGAGTTGGAGGAGTTTGGTTTTATTCAGAAGTTTGATGATATAAAAAAGGAGTATAACGCATTGATTGACAACACCACATTAAGGTGGTGTAGAGTATATATATATATATATATGTATATATATATATATATATATATATGCCTATTGATAAGTTATATATATATATATATATATATTGATTTTTTAAAATGGACTTTGAATTTGAGAAAACAAAAAATTTTCCTCCTCCCACTCGGGGTGAAAATAGTACAGTGGGGCAAAAAGGTATTTAGTCAGCCACTGATTTTGCAAGTTCTCCCACTTAGAAAGATGAGAGAGGTCTGTAATTTTCATCAGAGGTACACTTCAACTATGAGAGACAAAATGAGAAAAAAAATCCAGGAAATCACATTGTAGGATTTTTAAAGAATTTATTTGTAAATTATGGTGGAAAATAAGTATTTGGTCAATAACAAACAAGCAGTATTTCTGTCTCTCACAGACCTGTAACTTCTTCTTTAAGAAGCTCTTCTGTCCTCCACTCGTTACCTGTATTAATGGAACCTGTTTGAACTCAGAATCCCTCAGAATAAAAGACAACTGTCCACAGCCTCAAACAGTCAGACTCCAAACTCAACCATGGCCAAGACCAAAGAGCTGTCCAAGGACACCAGGAAGAAAATTGTGGACCTGCACCAGGCTGGGAAGAGTGAATCTACAATAGGCAAGCAGGCTGGTGTGAATAAATCAACTGTGGGAGCAATTGTAAGAAAATGGAAGACATACAAGACCATTGATAATCTCCCTCGATCTGGGGCCCCACGCAAGATCTCATCCCGTGGGGTCAAAATGATCATGAGAACGGTGATCAACAATCCCAGAACTACACAGAGGGACCTGATGAATGACCTGCAGAGAGCTGGGACCAAAGTAACAAAGGCTACCATCAGTAACACACTACGCCGAGAGGGACTCCAATCCTGCAGCGCCAGGCGTGTCCCCCTGCTTAAGCCAGTACATGTCCAGGCCCGTCTGAAGTTTGCCAGAGAGCATGTGGATGATCCAGAAGAGGATTGGGAGAATATTATGTGGTCAGATAAAACCAAAATAGAACTTTTTGGTAAAAATTCAACTCGTCGTGTTTGGAGGAAGAAGAATGCTGAGTTGCATCCCAAGAACACCATACCTACTGTGAAGCATGGGGGTGGAAACCTCATGCTTTGGGGCTGTTTTTCTGCAAAGGGGACAGGACGGCTGATCCGTGTTACGGGAAGAATGAACGGGGCCATGTATCGTGAGATTTTAAGGCAAAACCTCCTTCATGGGTGAGAGCATCGAAGATGGAAAATGGCTGGGTCTTCCAGCATGACAATAATCCCAAACACACCGCTCGGGCAACGAAGGATTGGCTCTGTAAAAAGCATTTCAAGGTCCTGGAGTGGCCTAGCCAGTCTCCAGACCTCAACTCCATAGAAAATTTGTGGAGGGAGTTGAAAGTCTGTGTTGCCCAGCGACAGCCCCAAAACATCACTGCTCTAGAGGAGATCTGCATGGAGGAATGGACCAAAATACCAGCTACAGTGTGTGCAAACCTGGTGAAGACTTACAGGAAACATTTGACCTCTGTCATTGCCAACAAAGGTTATGTTACAAAGTATTGAGTTGAACTTTTGTTATTGACCAAATACTTATTTTCCACCATCATTTACAAATCAATTCTTTAAAAATCCTACAATGTGATTTCATGGATTTTTTTCTCATTTTGTCTCTCATAGTTGAAGTGTACCTCTGATGAAAATTACAGACCTCTCTCATCTTTCTAAGTGGGAGAACTTGCAAAATCAGTGGCTGACTAAATACTTTTTTGCCCCACTGTACATCTTTGCTGGTTTACTCCGTGCTATTTTTGTGCTGTGAAAAGGATGCTGGTTAACTGAATGATGGACAGCTGTCACCTTCCAATCACACCCAAGCCCTGCCAGGTTGACTCTGAGTCGCTAGGCAACGTACCCATAGTGCCACCCTAGCGCAACAGTTAGCCAATAGCTAAACTATGATGTGTTGAAGCTAGGTTTGTTTTTTTCTGTGATGTGTTCAGGTTTATAAGGATATGTTTGGAAGAAACGGGGAAAACACACTGAATGATGCCACGTAGATGGGAGGAAAGTTTTTTCAAGCTTCTCGGGATCGACGGGGTATCAGTCTAAGATCAACAGGTCTATCACGATCGACTGGTTGGGCACCACTGTGTTAGACACACATCTGCTGAGGCCGTGTTGGAGAGAGGGATAGAGGGAGATGAAGAGAGAGAGAGATGATAGTGGTGAGACGGATAGTAGTAGTTGTAGCAGCTGGAGTCTGGCACGTCCACAGCAGCAGAGATCCAGAGGAACCTGGAACCTCATTTTCCTCTCGTAGTGGAACATGCCTCAGCATCAGTCACCTGGCTCTTCAGACTGCTGTCAAACAAACCCTACATCAGGGTGAACAATTGTGTTCCCATAGTGGATCCAGGGCTATTAGCTTATTTTAAGATTGTAGCATTGTTTGGGCTAACAGAATGTGCTTCTATGGTCAGTGATCTTGCAGAAGCATGAATTCATCCTGCAAAATCTAATAATGAGCTTTTACTCTACCAAACTAGCTCTCACTCAGAAAAATGGCAATTAGCATGTTTGCAAAGCTTCTTCATGTTACCTCATGTTACCCGCGTTCAAAAGGAGCAGTCTAGCTAATGTTACTGGCTATAAAGTATCAACTTACCAGCTCTCTATTTTGCGTTATATCTGAGTACTTTCAAACCAATCATTTTAAAGCTGCCCAATCAGAAGCCTTGAAGCACAGCAGGATAAAAACAATGAGTTGGACACCCGCACTACTTCATAGCTGCTGCTTTAATCAAAGACAGCATCAGCTGTCGGTACAGTCAGACACAGTTACTACACTACAACAGTATTCAGTTGCAACAGGTCACAGCGTGGAAACTCAGTACTGTACATGCTTACTCTGCTTTACTTTGGCATCCTGTTCTGTGTAGTCTCTGTGCTCAAAAGATCAAAAGAAGAATGAAGTCCATGAAGGTTTTATGGGGTCTGAGCTTTGCTTTATCCGTCTGAATGAACCAGTCTGAGTCTAGCTTTTTCCATGACACCAAACCAGTGCATTCATGTTTCAGATCCTATGACTAAAATCCCATACAGTGTGAACACAACACTCATCTTCACTGTTTTTAATGGTTTCTATATCAGGCTTGTGTCTCTGAATCATCAGCTGATGACTATTAAGGCTGTGTTGAGGTGTCAGGTTGCATTATTTGCACTCTGCTGTTTTTCATGTTGAGCCAGGTGTTTTAGGTACACATGTTTACTGCTGTCTTTTCCAGTTTATTAAACATTCAAATATTCCTGCAAAGGGTTAGGCTGACAAATAATACTGGATGGCTGTTGTCCCTCAGGCAACACTGCATGAAAAACAGACATGACTCTGTAGTGGAAGTCATGGCATTGGGCTCGATATCACATGCAAAAACCATCGTCAGTGAACAGTTTGTAACTGCAGTCACACATGCAGGTTAAATCTGTACCATGCAAAGAAGAAACCATATTTAAACCAAGTGGCAACCTTCAGCGGCGAGAATTGAAGCCCTCGCAGAAGTGTTAAAATCTTCAGTTCATCGAGTGTCCACTAGAGGCTGGCTCTGGAAGTACTGGAAACCACATACACACCCATTCACAGAGCCGATCTGTACAGCAGAAATAAACATGTTTACAGCCTGGTTCAAAAAATGAGTGTAGTCTGGATAGCTCATTTCTCTCACGGTATACACTGTATAGGGGGTGAAGGTTTTCATAACACAGCAATTTCAAAGATATTAATATTACAGTATCTATGTCATCACCCATCTGTTCCTGAGTGCTCCCACCTGTCAATGTGTCTTCTTTGAATTCGTGTGAATGTGGTTTCTGGTGTTTCTGCTTCTAGCCTCAAGTGGACGCTTGATAAATTGCAGTTTATAACACTTCCACATGGGCTTCATATTTTGAGACCGGACGTTGCCGCTTGGCGTGAACACTGTAGCTGTTAGCGAGGAGGCTAAAGGCCCGCCTCTTTACCTCACACTAACTGGACAGAAGTTAGGTAGAGTTCAGCATTTCCAATATGGCACCCGCCGATGGTGACTTCACGAATACTAAGTCCATTTGTTATACAGGCTATGGTTTAAACATGATCCAGAATTTAGACATGCCTTATTCAGAGAGGACTGAACACATTTCACCAGGACGATATCAAACCACATTCTGCACGTGTTACAACAGCATGGCTCTGTAGTAGAAGAGTCCAGGTGCTAAACTGGACTGCCTGCAGGCCCCGCTGGTCACCAACTGAAAACATTTGGTACGTCACGAAAGGAAAAATAAGACAGAGGAGACCTCCAACTGTCCAGCAGCTGAAATCCTCTATCAGGCAAGAATGGGACATTTAACTAAAGGCGGGTACACACTACAGGATAATGGGGCTGATTTTTGTCCCGATCTCTCCCTTACGATCAAAGCCAGCAAAGGCCCGATTGTTGGATGTTTGCAAACAACATAGTGTGTGATTTTCCTGTAGTGTGGGGTGTTAAGAGTGATTCTGTCCGGTCGGAGCCGCTCGGAAGGCCTCAGAAGGAGAGATCGTAAATAAATTAATAATAAATTGATTTAAATGATTTCTGTTTACAGTTTTTAAAAATAGTCCAAGTGATTCCTCGTCAGTGATCGTTCCATGGTGATGGATTCTTCTCTGCCTGTTGCGGTGGATTGAACATGAAACTGTCCTCATTCAGCTCTCCTTCTTCTCTGAGCTCTGTGGTTCACACACCTTTAAAAAGAAACTAATGTCACAACTTTGAACCCTGCTGCTATCATCACCACCGCTCATGGTTTAACTTTCTTTGGAGAGATCGCTAACCTAAAGTTTCTCTCACCTGCTCCACTCCTTCATCATATTGATGGACAGGATCCAATATGGAAACATCTGTAGCCTGCTGATTTAGCATGCTAACTGAAGGTAACGTTTTAGCCACATTGTTTACCGATATGATGCTAACGAAAGCTAATGGTTTCCCCTCACCTTATGGTCTATGGTGTCAACAAGCAGAAGCTAAATGTACCTGAACTCTTTTCTGTGGATTGATTTGACATGACGTGTGATCAGTTTGTCTCTGGTGTTGCTCATGCTAGTGAAAGTTAATAACCATTGTCAAGGGGTTTGGACCAATCAGAATCAAGCATCTTAAGGCAGGTACACACTACAGGATAATGGGGCGGATTTTTGTCCCGATCTCTCCCTTACGATCAGAGCCAGCAAAGGCCCGATTGTTGGATGTTTGCAAACAACATGGTGTGTGATGTTCCTGTGGTGTGGGGGGTGTTAAGAGTGATTATGTCCGGTCGGAGCCGCTCAGAAGGCCTCAGAAGGAGAGATTGTAAATAATGAACATGTTTAATATTTGAGACTAGAAATCCTGTAGTGTGTGGGATGCTCCGAGAGGAGCTGAGCACGCTCAGTGTGTCATGTCACATGTACCTGAGCAAAAGCCAATCAAGACATGAGCTGACTCAGCTGACTGACAGAAGAGGAAGTAAAAACAAACAAAAACATGACGCCGTTGAAAACTCAGCGCTGTAATGAATACAGCCCACATTCCCACCGTCTCCATGACGTTTTCCATAATCGTTTTTTTCTTTTTTGTGTGTTTTCAGAAAGTAAGAGGCTGAAAACGATCATCATTGCCTCTTCCTGTTGGTCCTTCATGTTTGTTTACACCGAAGTCACGTTTTACTACGCGAGATTTGGAATATTGAGCGTGAAGAACCTGATACTGTGCTGAAGAATGGGTTAGTGTGTGGTGTGCTCCGTAGTGCACACCACACACTATAAGATCAGAAGAGAGAGATCTTGTGCCATCTGTCTTTTGTTACCATTCAGTGCTTCGTCTCTAAATGTGTGAAGGTTTGAAGAATCCTGTAATGTGTGCCAGCCTTTAAGTCCAGAAACTGTTCCCCCGAGGTCCCAAATGTTCACAGAGTGGTAAAAAAAGAGGTGATGTAACACGATGTTAAACATGTCCCAGTCCTTACTGTTTTGAAATTTGTTGCTTGCCTCAAATTTAAAATGAGTATATTTTTTCACAATACACTAAAAATGTTCAGCTTCATCATTTGGTTTGTTGTCTTTGCTCTATTTTCAATCAAACGTAGGGGTCAGTTTAATGCAAAGCTTAAAATTCCATTGTTATTCACATTTTTGCGTCTGTCTCTCTCCCCCAACAGTACTGCCATTTTTGTTACACCCTGGTCACCTCCCGCCTAGATTACTGCAACTCCCTTCTTTTTGGTTTACCTGACAAATCCATCCAGAAACTTCTACTGGTTCAAAATCCTGCTGCCCACATCCTCACCAGAACCCCCTCCACCAGCCACATCACACCTGTCCTGCAGCAGCTCCACTGGCTTCCCATCAAATACTGCATCATCTTTAAGATTCTGTTTCTCACTTTCAAGACCATCAACAACCGAGCTCCTCAGGACCTCATTGAGCTCCTCTGTACCAAAATACCCACCTGCAGTCTCAGGCAGTGGTGGACAGTAACAGAGTAAATTTACTCTAGTACATTTTTTGAGTATCTGTACTTTACTTGAGTATTATATTTTTGGGGGGTACTTATTACTTTTACTCCACTTCATTCAGAAGACAATTATTGTACTTTTGACTCCTCTACATTTCTATCAGTGCTCTAGTTACTCTCTACTTTATCTTTGAAGTCAGCTCATGAATGTCCTTCTCTTTTCTGAAATCTGATCCTAAGACAGTAAACTGTGTTTGTGTAGTTCTGTTTGTCTCAGTGGTTTAGTCGTACCTGTATATCGTGAGTCTCCACGGTTGAACGTGGAGCAAACACAGAGCATCACTCAGATCAGACAGTTCATGTAGAGGTGGTAATGATGGCTATAATTCTCCACCTGAGCACCCATGGTCATATCTTCAGCCCGTGTTAGAGGTTTTTGAAATGAAGAATGATACGTATCGTTTGAAATGTTTTCCCTGTTTCCCACTCTGCCCAAACAAACAAACATTCACTGTCCAACCTGAGAGAGCGTGTTGAGCTACGTAACGTTTGTTTCATTCCAGATGAACATTTCAGACTAAGGTGTCTGAGCTTGGAGTAACTTAGTGTCTGTTTTTATTCCATGGTAAGGTTTTTAGAGATTTCCAGTAATGGTTTCTAAATAAACATGATGTAACAGAATGTACTTTATGTATTCTTGACTGCATTTATGGATTGTGAAAATACGTTTAAAGATATTTTGAAAAGTACTTTGAATACTTCAGTATTTTTAAAGGGAAGCACTCCCGTACTTTAACTCAAGTAATAATCTGACAGAACAACTTTCACTTGTATTGAAGTCATATTTGACCTGGAGGATCTATACTTTGACTTAAAGGGATATTTCAGTTTTTTGAAGTGGGGTTGTATGAGTTACATTACACTAGTGCTCCTACTAGCCACAATGAGTGCCGGTGAGCTCTTCCCCTTTAATCAGAAAATTCCCAGAGGACCGGCAGATAAGCTAGGCTATTTTCTTTGCCGACGGGGCCTCATATTTCCTGTAATTTCGCTAAAGTTGAGAAAATATGTTCCAGGCACTCATCACGGTGCAAATGCATGAACCAGTAGAAAAAAATGGAGCTATTCAGTTTGCCGTCAGAAACCCGCTTTGTTTTGGCACTATTTTCAGACGCACCTCGCAGACAGGTGTTCTGCATGAGCACGGATACACGCCGATCAGCTGTTTGGATCAACAAGCACGTAGCATTTTTAGCAGACACCTTTAGGACCAAAGACTGCAAACTGCAAAAATGAGTGATTCTGACGGCGACAATGACATGCCGTTTACTGCGGACACAAGAGGATCCCTCTATGAACCAGAGTTTACAGAGGAAGAACTCCAGATGCAGACACAAAATACCGAAGTAGAGAGGGGAGAAAGTTCTGTAAGACCGATACCGCTACTTGATCCTGCTACATGCTTGTTGATCCAAAAAGCTGATCGCTAGTGATGTGTCCATCGCGAACGATCCGGCACTAAGAGCCGGCTCTTTGAAGTGAACGACGGGAGCCTCGTCTTTTTCTGTTAAAGCCTCACGTGATTGGTCAAGACATATGGTGGCGTCTTGACCAATCACATGTCTACATTGAGCAGAACGGGGAGGGGAGGGGTTCCAGACACACACACAGCACAGTGAGCACACCAACAGGAGGGAGACGAGAGGGAGAACATTCACGAAACAGAGAACGCACTGGAAAGGTGAGAAAACGAGTGACTGCAGGAAACACAGTGAACTTTAGACACATTTAAAAGGCATAGACAGTTTAAAGGCAGAGTGTAGACTGTGCAAGGTGAAAGTGTCATCAATCAGGGTCCACAAAAAACCTGCAAAGGCACATTAGAAGTGTCTGTGAAGGATCTCAGTCATCCAGGTCATGGACATTAGAGCTGTTTATCCATCAGTGCAGTTAGAAGAATAAAGACAGTGAAGGGAACCTGCTGTTAATGAAGATGTTTCAAAGTTTATAAATAATATACAGACATCAGAGATTGGACCTTTTTGTCTAGCTGAGATGAGTCTTGTTTTTTGTACTTTATAATTTAATTTTTGTAACACTCTGCTCCATGTTGAGAATATAAATAAAGCCTTTTAAATGATACACATTTGATGTAATGTATGTTTTTTACATTAGTTATTCATTTGACATATAATTTAACATTATTTTAGGTCATACAGTCATTCAAACAAGAAAAAATCTTGGGAGCCACTTGGGAGCCGAAAGAGCCGGCTCTTTGTAGTGAGCCGATCCAAAAGAACCGGCTCTCTAAAAAGAGCCGGAATTCCCATCACTACTGATCGCTGTGTATCTGTGCTCATGCAGTGGAAGAACACTGATCTATGAGGTCTGTCTGAAAATAGTGCCAAAACAAAGGGGGATTCTGACGGCAAACTGAAGAGCTCCAATTTTTCTACTGGTGCATGTATTTGCACCGTGATGAGTGCCTGGACCATATTTTCTCAACTACGTGAAATAACCCAAAATAGGAGGCCCCATCTGCAGAGAATTGTAGCCTAGCTAGCCTGCCAGTCATCTGGGAATTTTCTCATTAAAGGGGAAGAGCTCACTGGCACGCATTGTGGCTAGCAGGAGCAATAGTTAATGTAACTCATACGACCCCACTTCAAAAAAACTGAAATATCCCTTTAAGTAATGAAGCTGTGTACTTTGTCCATCCATAGTCTCAGGTCCTCCTCTTCCACCCAACTCACCCTCCCACCTGCTCGCTTGACCACCATGGGTTGGGGAGCCTTCAGCCGCTCAGCCCGCCACCTCTGGAACTCTCTCCCCCAGGATTACAAAATCCCCCCTCTCCCACCACCTTCAAATCCCGCCTCAAAACTCACCTTTTCCACCAAGCCTACTCACTTTAATCTGTCTCTATGGGACTGGAATGACGTCCCCTACACTTTCATCATGACTTCACTTTCATTTTTCTAGTATTGTATTTTTATTCTGTTGTTTTTATGTATTTATTACTGTTGAGTGATGTTTTTACTGTTGGCATGTTGTAAGGTGACCCTGAGTGTCCAGAAAGGCACCTATAAATAAAAGTATTATTATTATCCTTTTAAACAGCTTGTCTAGAGTTAGGGTTATCTATATGACCCAACTCGGTCAAGGCAGATAGCTGTCTAACATGAGTCTGGTTCTGCCTGAGGTTTCTGCCTGTTAAAGGAAGTTTTTCCTCTCCGCTGTAACTAGCTAAATACTGTGAGGTGCAATGCTCATGGTGGATTAAGGTGGGGTCAGACTGAGTCTTATTCTGTCTTGGTGTTGGGTCTCTGTTCATAATTTGACATAGAGTGGTCTAGACCTGCTCTGTTTGTAAAAGCATCTTGAGATAATGTTTGCTGTGATTTGGCGCTTTACAAATAAAGATTGATTGATTGATTGATATATATGAACTGCTTGGTTTCATATTGTTGCCTTCTGTTTTATTTTTCTGTGATTCTGTTGTTTGTAAGTGAAATTGAAGATGAGTGTTTGAATTAAAAACAGAAAGAAGGAGAGGAGAAAGAGGATGAAAGAAAATATGAAAAAGAATGAGGACAGAGGAGTTGGAGAAGAGTAAACTAGAATGGGGGACGTGAAGTGAGAGTGTTGTGTTTTAGAGAGGCCTCAGGGTGTGACAGCCTCTCAAGAAGAGCATTGTCTTGAAATGGAGACATCCGGAGGCCAGAGCATCGCTGTGTTTGACCAAGGAACAAAACAACACCCCCATTCCCTCCTCCTCCTCCTCACTCCGCCAACATCCAGATCCCTCCTCCTCCTCACCCCGCCACTATCCAGATCCCTCCTCCTCCTCTTCACCCCGCCACCATCAGGATCCCCCCCTTCTTTCTACATGGAGGCACAGGTGGCTGCACACTGGAAAAAGTGAAGATACTCTGCCAACATTAAGCACATTTTTGATCCCATGGTGACTAATTCATACCACAAAACTTCATGATCTTTTTTTGCACCCTCTGCACACACACGCACACACGCACGCACACACACACACACACACACACACACACACACACACACACACACACACACACACACACACACACACACACACACACACAGCCAAGGCCAAGAGTGTATTTAAAAATGACCTGTTTCAAACGTTGTGTTGATGGTCAATGTGTGGTCTTGTGGTCTGAGGAGACTGCAGGGAAGAAATGGCAAAAATCAAAGCAGGTGGGCAGATCAGGCTGTCATCAGCTCATTACCCAGCATGCAGCAGGCCCATTTCCCATCAGCCATCAGTCAGCCAGCCACTCTGTTACTGACAGAAGGCCGTGTAGGAGTCAGCAGCACCTGCCTCCTGTGTTACCTGACGGCTACAGGTGTGTGTGTGTGTGTGTGTGTTGGGTGAGTTGGCAGGTTACTGGGTCAGAGTGTGTAGTTTTATCAGTTGTCTGTGTGCATGTGCTTATGCATGTATGTGTGTTTGTCGTGGAATCTTTTGAATGTAAGTGTGTTTTTCTTTGTGATCTTGAATCCTTCATCGGGCTGAGGTTTGTTGTGTAAACTGTGATTCTCATACACTGAAAAATATAAAGTTCTTTTAAACAATCAATCTCTAAAAGTAGTATGGGAGGTAGAACCTTCAGTTATCAGGCCCCTCTCCTTTGGAATCATCTACCAGTCAGGGTCCGGGAGGCAGACACCCTCTCTACTTTTAAGAGTAGGCTTCAAACTTTCCTTTTTGATAAAGCTTATAGTTAGAGCTGGATCAGGCCTGGACCAGCTCTTAGTTATGCTGCTATAGGCCTAGACTGCCAGGGAAACCCACACACTGACACACTGGGATCCTATCTCACCCCCTTCCCCCCAACTCCCCCATCACTTACTTTAACTCTCCCTGTCCCATTAAAGTTACTAACCATAGACCTTTCTGGAGTCCCTGAGCTCCCTTGTCTCGTAGGTTCCTCTGAGCTGCCGTAGACGTCCTCCTGCTGCGGACGTTCCAGACTCCAGCTGATATGAACGTGCTGGACTCCAGCGGCAACAGCTACTACTACTCGTCTCATCACTATCACCTCTCCCTCTCTCTCTTATTCTCCTCTATCCCTCTTTCCAGACCCAACTGGGTCTCAGCAGATGTCTGTCTAACATGAGTCTGGTTCTGCTCGAGGTTTCTGCCTGTTAAAGGAAGTTTGTCCTCTCCACTGTAACTAGCTAAATACTGTGAGGTGCAATGCTCATGGTGGATTAAGGTGGGGTCAGACTGAGTCTTATCCTGTCTTGGTGTTGGGTCTCTGTTCATAATTTGACATAGAGTGGTCTAGACCTGCTCTGTTTGTAAAAGAGTCTTGAGATAACATTTGTTGTGATTTGGTGCTATACAAATAAAGATTGATTGATTGATTGATTGGAATCAGTAACAACAGTTGAACTGAGTAACAGATAAACGGGACGAGATGGGATGTGGTTATGATAGCCTCAGAATATAATGTTTTTTTGTCTTGTCCAATGCTAAATTAGCGCTCACCAAAATTAAAATATATATCAACATAGTGTTCTTTCTTTCTGCTGCTTTGGCTCCTGCCTCTATTACTTGCTTCTTCCTGTAAGGTTGAGACCTCATACTCACCGAATGGGAGTCTCACTTTAAGGAAAAGTGAAGTATTGGGGTTCGGGTCGTCACTGTAAAATATCCACCTCAAGTTTATCATGGTCCAAAATCATTACCTACATATTTTCATGGTCATTAACTCCATAGAAGTGTCTGAAAGTGTGAGTAACAGAGATGACTCTGGACCACAGAGCAATTAAATGTATCTAATACTTAAAAAAGAAACTAAAAGAAGAACAAACACAGGACCAAAGGGTCAAAGAGCTTTAAATAAGGTTTGATATAGTCTGTTACGTGTTCTTATAATAAACTTGACAGTGCAGCAGCAGAAACATCTGGACTGTCTTTTTACTGACTGAGAAAAGATGAAGTTAGGCATGAAAATAACTCAGTACCTGTATAAAAGGGTCGTTTTTGATAACTTGATTAACAGAGCCACCTATAACAGAGCTGCTGGCTCTGTTAGATCTGTTTGCACGGTAGTTTACCTCCTCTATGGTACTGCAATCAAATAAGAATATTTATAAAACTATAAATATAATACTATACTACTGTAATACTATAAGTTCTTATACCTCTAAGTAAGGGATCGAAGCACTTTTATAAACTATAGGATCTTCACTGACAGGAAAAGAGGAAGCATAAAGAGTGAAACTGACATAATTCAGGGTACAGAGTGACTGATTTTAGTAACTCACAAACAGTGGTGGACAAAGTCCCCATCTTCATGACTTAAGTCAGAGTATAGATCCTCCTGGTCAAACATTACTCCAATACAAGTGAAAGTTGTTCAGTCAGATTCTGACTTGAGTTACTCCAAGCACAGACAAGTTTCAAATGTTCCTCTGGAATCAAAGCAGTGTGTTAGCTCCAGACCTCCACATGCTTTCTCAGGTTAGATGCTGATGTTTTTGAGGCTGTGATGAAGTTTGTGTGGTAAACAGATCAGAGATTTACAACAATACAAACAATCATTCTTTATTTCAAAACCTCAAACGTGGGTTTAAAATATGGCCGTGGTGCTCAGGTAGAGAATCCTCATCCTTCTCAGTCATAGCCATCATCACCACGACTAAATGAACGCACTGATCTGAAGAACGTTTGATCTACGCTCAACCCAGGTACGGCTACACCACTGAGACAAACCAAACACAAGAACACCAACAGTACAGTCTTTGGGATCTGATTTCAGAAAAGAAGACTCATCAGCTGACTTCAAAGATAAAGTAGAGAGTAACTAGAGCACTGATAGAAATGTAGAGGAGTCAGAAGGATGAGATTTGTCTTTACATGGAGTCAAAGTAATAAGTTCCCCAAAAAATAATACTCAAGTAAACAACAGATACTCAAACATTGCACTTAAGAACATTTACTTTGTTTCTGTCCAACACTGCTCACAAATCACCGGAGTGTAGCCGCAGCAATGTGACGGCTAACAGATCATGCTGTTTAAATGCATGAACATCGTGAAAATCGTAGAGATCGTGAACATCGTGAACATCTTGAACATCGTAGAGATCGTGAACATCGTGAACATCGTGAACATCGTAGAGATCGTGAACATCGTGAACATCGTGAACATCGTAGAGATCGTGAACATCGTAGAGATCGTGAACATCGTGAACATCGTGAACATCGTGAACATCGTAGAGATCGTGGACATCGTGAACATCGTAGAGATCGTGGACATCGTGAACATCGTAGAGATCGTGAACATCGTGAACATCGTGAACATCGTAGAGATCGTGGGCATCGTGAACATCGTGAACATCGTAAAGATCGTGAACATCGTAAACATCGTGAACATCGTAAACATTTTGAACATCGTAAAGATCGTGAACATCGTAAACATCGTGAACATCGTAAACATTTTGAACATCGTAAAGATCGTGAACATCATAAACATTTTAAACATCATGAACATCATAAACATCATAAACATCATGAACAACATGAACATCATAAACATCTTAAACATCATGAACATCGTGAACATCATAAACAACATGAACATCATAAACATTTTGAACATCATGAACATCATAAACATCTTTAACATCATGAACATCGTGAACATCATAAACAACATGAACATCATAAACATTTTGAACATCATGAACATCATAAACATCTTTAACATCATGAACATCGTGAACATCATAAACATCATAAACAACATGAACATCATGAACATCATGAACATCATAAACAACATGAACATCATAAACATCATGAACATCATAAACATCATAAACATCATGAACATCATAAACATCATAAACAACATGAACATCATGAACATCATGAACATCATAAACATCATAAACATCATGAACATCATAAACATCATGAACAACATGAAAATCATAAACATCTTTAACATCATGAACATCGTGAACGTCGTAAAGATCGTGAACATCGTAAACATTTTGAACATCGTAAAGATTGTGAACATCATAAACATCTTTAACATCATAAACATCATAAACATCATGAACATCATGAACATCATAAACATCATAAACAACATGAACATCATGAACATCATAAACATCATAAACATCATGAACATCATGAACATCATAAACAACATGAACATCATGAACATCATAAACATCTTTAACATCATGAACATCATAAACATAAACATCATGAACATCATGAACATCACACACACATCATAAACATCATGAACATCATGAACATCATAAACAACATGAACATCATGAACATCATAAACATCTTTAACATCATGAACATCATATTCTGCCCCAGCTATCTCAGCTTGGCAGTTAGATAACAGTTTCCCAAGAAAAACTCTGATTCAGGATTTTCCGTTTGTAGCTTTACTCATAAAAACTGTAAAACTGGACACACAAGAAAATATACATTAGTTTCACGCAAGAGAAACCATACAAATGTTACATCTCTCTCATGTGGTAACAGCGCTATAACGACACGAAACGCTAGCTTGATGCTAACATACATGGGAAATTGCATTGACATGCTAGTGGTTAGCATATATAGATTTCACTGTCGGCGGTTTTAAAATAGACTTTTAACCTTTATCACAAACAATCTGAAACAATGAAACTGAACTAAAAGCACTGTATATGAAAATACTTACAGGCAAATGTTTTCCAAACGCGATATAAGAAGGATTATGTTCGTACCATAGACTGTAAACAAAACGGTCCGTACCCATGGCAACATAACTACGGCAAGACCAAGGGTTCAAAATAACTCAAAGCTTTGCTATTACAGCTTTTAGACACTAGATGTCGTAGTTTGGTCACAAACATAACAAGGCAATACACTCCTCGCCTGGTATAACACATTATACCATTATACATTTTTCAAAAGCAACACAAGTTCTGAGACAGGTCTCAAGTACACCTTTGGAGTGCCCTGCTTGACTACCTTAACATCCACCTTCCGAACTTTTTTGTCCTCACTTGGAAAGACATCAACTACAATGCCAACAGGCCATTCATTTCTCTTTGCTTGTGCATCCTTCAGAAGCACCACGTCTCCTTTGTTCAGGTTTGGTTTGTCCACATGCCACCTTTGTCTTGCTTGAAGGGTCACCAGGTATTCCTGCCGCCAACGTTTCCAGAATGCATCAGCTAAAGTTTGGACCTGCTTCCATTGTTTACTGTGGAGATCCTTGAGGTCAAATTGTCCTGGTGATGGCGGCAACACAGTCTCAATTTTCTGTGTCAAGAGCATGGCAGGTGTAAGGACGGCAGGCATATCTGGGTCAGACGATACAGGGACTAGAGGCCTAGCATTCATAATTGCCATAACTTCGGACATGAGAGTGACCAGAACCTCGTGAGACATGTGGCAGGTGTTTCTCTTCAACAGCAAAGCGTCCAATATCCTGCGAGCCACACCTATCATCCTCTCCCATGCTCCGCCCATGTGTGAGGCGTGGGGAGGGTTGAATGTCCAGGTGCTACCTTTATCTAGAAGGTAAGTTGCTAGCTCAGGGTCCCCAGATCTTATTTGGAGCTCTTTGCAGGCACCCACAAAGTTAGTACCCTGATCAGAACGAAAAAGACGAACTGGTCCACGAATGGCTGTGAATCTTCTTAGGGCGTTTACAAAACTTGAAGAGGACAGAGACTCTAGAACTTCGATATGCACGGCTCTTGTCACCATGCATGTGAAGATGACAGCCCAGCGTTTATTCTCTGCAACCCCACCTCGGGTGCGCCGTGAGCTGACAGTCCATGGGCCGAACACATCAACACCGACACTTGTGAATGGAGGACCCGGGCTGACTCGATCAGCAGGTAAGCTAGCCATCTGTTGTTCCTCTACTTTTCCTCTTAGCCTTTTACAGATCACACATTTGTGTATGATGTTAGACACCAACCTCTTGCCTCCTATCAGCCACAAACCAGCAGAGCGAAGAGCACCTTCTGTTAGATGTCTCCCTTGATGTGCGACCTGCTCATGATAGTGTCTCACTAATAAGGTGGCGATGTGTTGTTTGTTGGGGACAATGATTGGGTGTCTCTCTTCCCAGGGAGTGTGTGTTGCAGGCATACGCCCTCCAACTCTCAAAAGGCCTTCTGCATCAACAAAAGGGTTCAGCTTCCTGAGAGTGCTGGACTTTGAGACAACATCACCCCTTGAGAGGGATCTGATCTCCTCAGAGAAGGCATCTTGTTGGGCACTTCTGATGATAACTGTTTTTGCCTGTGTCCATACTTCTGTCTTGCTGTTTGTATTTTTACTGCAAGACCTGGCTTTGTATATGAGTTTGACTGTAGCTCGGCAGAGGGCTTTCCAACTTGAAAAGCGCTCAAATCTCCGTGAGCCAAGCCGATTGACAGAGGCTTTGGTTATGAAAGCTGTGATCAGTGGACGTATATCTGCGTCGGCATCAGGTTCTACTAACTCAAAAGTCTCTTGCTTTAAGCAGGTGTCTCTGGACAGGAAAGTTGGACCTTGGAACCAGTTGGTGTGTGACAACTGGGCTGCTGACACAGAGCGTGTCCCATGGTCTGCAGGATTGTTTTCTGTGCTGACAAAGTTCCACTGTTCAGGTCTTGCGGATTTCCTGATGCGAGTAACTCTGTTGGTCACATACACGTAAAATCTTCTGTTTGTATTATGAATGTAGCCTAATACAATCCGGCTGTCTGTGAAGAATGTGACCTTGTGGATATCAATGTCCAGTTCCTCTGTTAATAGGTCTGCCATTTCAACCGCCAGTACGGCAGCGCAAAGCTCCAGCCGTGGAATGGTGTGTTGAGGATGAGGAGCCAGCTTTGACTTGCCCATGACGAACCCGACGTGAGTATGGCCCTCCTTGTCCACTGTTTTTAAGTATGCCACTGCTGAAATGGCCATGGTGGAAGCATCAGAGAAAACACAGAGTTCTCTGTGTTCAATGTAGCGCAAAGAAACAGGTACATATGCCCTTTTTATTTGAAGCTGTTCAAGCTCATGGACTGAGTCTGTCCACAGCCTCCACTGTTCTTCTTTCACAGCTGGGAGAGGGGCGTCCCATTCAAACTGTTCAGCTGACAACTCTCTGACTAAGGCCTTTCCTTGAATTGTAACAGGTGCTGCAAATCCCAGTGGGTCGTAGAGACCATTAACAGTGGATAGGATCCCCCTTCTGGTGAACGGCTTCTTCTCTCTAGATACACAGAAGGTGAAGGTGTCAGTCTGTAAGCTCCAGGTGAGTCCCAAACTGTGCTGAAGTGGCAAGGGGTCGATTGTTAGCTCCAGGTTGACTAGGTCTTTAGCCCGTTCTTCTGGGGAGAACGCATCCATCACCACACGGCTATTAGAGGCTATCTTGTGCAGCTTGATGCTTGACTCAGCTAGCATGTCTTTGGTTCTTTTCAAGACAGAGATGGCTTCATCATTTGTGGGGAAAGAGGCCAGGGCATCATCCACGTAGAAGTTCCGCATAATGAACTGCTTGGCTTCTGTACCATCTTCTCCTTCTGCATGTAGGGCTGCCTTCCTTAAGCCATAAATGGCCACTGCTGGAGAGGGAGAATTCCCGAATACATGAACCTTCATGCGGTATTCGGTGATCTGCTTGGTTGGGTTGTTGTCTTCAAACCACAAAAAGCGCAAAAAGTCCCGGTGCTCTTCATGGACAGTAAAGCAATAAAACATCTTTTGCACATCAGCCATCACTGCTACAGGTTCTTTACGGAAACGCAATAAGACTCCCAGTAATGAATTGTTCATGTCAGGTCCCTTAAGGAGAACATCGTTGAGACAAAGGCCCTCATGTTTGGCACTGGAGTCAAATACTACGCGTATTTGGTCTTTTTTCTGTGGATGATAAACACCAAATATTGGAAGGTACCACCGTTCCTGTTCTGCTGTCAGTGTTGGTGCAGGCTCTGCTTGGTCTGAGTCGAACATTGTTTGCATGAATTTGAAGAAGTGATCCTTCATGCCCTTTTTCTTCTCCAGCATACGACGCAGGGATGTGAGACGATTGAACGCTTGCTGCCTGTTATTGGGTAAGCGTGATCTATTTGGTCTGAATGGCAGGGGTGCTACCCAGCAATTAGCATCATCCATGTAAACCTCTTTATCCATGAGGTCGAGAAACAACTTGTCTTCAACTGACATGCCAAGTTTTTCATCATGTGCTGTACTTTGAAACACGTCTTGTCCAAGGCTGTCTGTGTTGTATTTAGGATTGGATGCATGAAACATACCTGGAGGGGCGTGAGGCAGCACTGGAGAATGGATTTTCTCTTTTACCAGTATGTTGCTTGTGCAGGGTTCCAGCATCGAGTGACGGCCACTCATAAGCACATTGGTCTTGAAGGCACTGACGCTGTTTGTTTTGTGCGCTCTTCCGAGGCACACATCTCCAATTAATACCCATCCGAGATCGAGTCTTTGAGCAAATGGAGCGTTGTTAGGTCCATTACACTGTTCTCTGACTTTATGTGCTTGGATCATATCACGTCCAAGTAGGAGTAAGATGGATGCATCTGGGTCTGGAGCTGGAATCTTATCTGTCAGGCACATGAGATGAGGATAATATCTTGTTACCTCTGGTGATGGAATCTCAGATCTGTTGTCTGGCAACAAGTCACATTCAATCAAGGTAGGTAAAGAGATCTGGGTTTTGCCATCCAGAGACTCCACAATGAAGTTGCTGGCACGTCGGCCTGATGTCTCTACCACTCCTGAGCATGTCTTTAGAGTGTACATTGACCCTGTTCCCTGAAGGCCAAAGTGTTCGAAGAATTTTGATCTGCCTAGTGATTTGTTGCTTTGATCATCTAGAACAGCGTAGGTCTTCAGCGCTCTCTCTCTCTGTCCATTAGGGTACACCCAGACAAGACAGATTTTGGAACAGGATTTTGAGGCATTGACATCTCCGCAGATTTCTGTGCATCTAGACGTCACAGATGTACCGGCTACTGCTTGGTGCTCCTTGCCTTGCTGCTCCTCGCCTTGCTGCTCCCCGCCTTGCTGCTCCCTAGTGTTTGTTTGAAAATCAGTTTTCCATGGAGCGGACCCTGGGTGTAGTGCTGAGGGGTGTCTGTCACTATTGCACTCTTTGCACTGAACAGGTTTGTTGCAGTCTTTAGCAATGTGGGTGGAGGATGCACAACAGCGGAAACAGATTGATTTTTCCTTCAGATACGCCTTTCTCTCCTCTATTGTTTTGTTCCTGAAGCCACGACACTTTCTCAGAGGATGCGGCTTATTATGCAGAGGACACAATTTGTCAGGATCGCCATCTGAAGAGATTTCTGTCTTTCTTACAGTTACTGTTGATTTCACATGCTGGTTAAATGGCTGATAGTTGGGTGAGTAGCTTTTCTCTGTCTTGGTAGCAAACAGTGTTCCCGTTATGTTGGCAAAACTTGGATCATTACGCACCTTTGCTTCTTCACAAACAAAGTTCACAAAGACTGAGAATGGAGGATATGACACTCTGTGTTGCTCTTTGTAGCGTGATCCTACCGTGATCCACCTTTCTTGCAGGTTGTACGGTAGCTTCTGCACTATGGGGCTGACACCACGCGAGGTGTTGAGGTACATAAGGCCAGGTAAGTATCCATCTGCTCTAGCTGCCTCGAGTTCCATAAGAGTGTCTCCTAGCTGTCTTAACTTGTGGTTGTCTTTTGCAGTGATTTTTGGAAAATCATCAATTTTTTTCAGTAGAGCATCTTCAATTACTTCTGGTGAGCCATAGATGTCCTCTAATCGCTGCCATACCATCTGGAGGCCAGCGGATGCACTGTGAATATGCACTGCTCTGATTCTTTTAGCTTGCTCAGATGAAGATGGACCCAGCCATTTGCATAAAAGATCGAGTTCTTCTCTAGCAGAGAGTTTCAAGTCTTCTGTGGAGTTGATGAATGATGTTTTCCAAGCCCAGTAATTTTCTGGTTTATCGTCAAATGTCAATAAGCCGGAACTCACCATCTCTCGACGCATCAGGTACTTTGCTAAGTCGATAGCAGCGGATGGATTGGACGAGGTGGTGTCATGTAAGGGTGATGACTGAGCTGGATGAGACTGAGGAAGCACACATTTGTCACTCGTGTGCTCGATGTTATGAGGAGGCTCTCCATAGCCGTGAGAATGTCTCTCATTTTTAACAGTATTAGCATGCATTGTGTACAAAGCATCCTCTCTTTTGAATGAATGATGCGGGGCTAACTCAGCAAATGCATACTCACTGCTTTCACTCCGCTGCGTTTCACTATGTAGCACACAGCTTTTTGCTGTTTCACCATTGCCCATGGTTGGCTGGGATGCTGGTGGACGTGTGCCTACTGGTGGCTTTGCATCGGGTGGGGTTGTGATTGCATGTAGCGTATTAGCTGTTTGTGCACTCTGGTATGGCTGAAGAAAAGGATTTTGCACTGATGACTGTGTTGTAGCTCTTCCACTGGGGAACTCAATTGGGAACTGAGGCATCACAGGTCTATGCACTAGAAGAGGAGAGCCGAATTGTTGATACTCATCCTGTGCAGCTGCTTCCAACACATTAGCTTCTGCATCTGCGGCTGCAGCAGCTTTTTCCATTTTCAGCTCATGTAAGCTTGCTTGTAGTATAGCTTGTTGTTTTAACATTTCAGCTTCCTTTTTTGCAAATGAAAGTTCAGTGCGAGCAGCTTCTGCCTTTGCTCGTGCTCTCAGTGCAAGAGAGCTGGCTGTTGAGAGTTTACTGGCTCTAGAGCAGCTGGATATTTCTGATCTTGTCTCCAATAAGTCCATTTCTTCTTCATTATGTGTCATCATGACTGGTAATAGGTCTTCTCTTACAGCATGGAAGGCTGCTGGCTTGTTCAAAAAATGTTGCCTTTTTACTATTCTGCCCCAGCTATCTCAGCTTGGCAGTTAGATAACAGTTTCCCAAGAAAAACTCTGATTCAGGATTTTCCGTTTGTAGCTTTACTCATAAAAACTGTAAAACTGGACACACAAGAAAATATACATTAGTTTCACGCAAGAGAAACCATACAAATGTTACATCTCTCTCATGTGGTAACAGCGCTATAACGACACGAAACGCTAGCTTGATGCTAACATACATGGGAAATTGCATTGACATGCTAGTGGTTAGCATATATAGATTTCACTGTCGGCGGTTTTAAAATAGACTTTTAACCTTTATCACAAACAATCTGAAACAATGAAACTGAACTAAAAGCACTGTATATGAAAATACTTACAGGCAAATGTTTTCCAAACGCGATATAAGAAGGATTATGTCCGTACCATAGACTGTAAACAAAACGGTCCGTACCCATGGCAACATAACTACGGCAAGACCAAGGGTTCAAAATAACTCAAAGCTTTGCTATTACAGCTTTTAGACACTAGATGTCGTAGTTTGGTCACAAACATAACAAGGCAATACACATCATAAACATCATGAACATCATGAACATCATGGACATCATGAACATCATAAACAACATGAACATCATGAACATCATAAACATCTTTAACATCATGAACATCATGAACATCATAAACATCATGAACATCATGAACATCATAAACAACATGATCATTAACATCATGAATATCATGAACATCATAAACATTGTGAACATCATGAACATCATAAACATCATGAACATCATGAACATCATAAACATTACGAACATCATAAACATCATGAACATCATGAACATCATTAACATCATAAACAACATGAACATCATGAACATCATAAACATCTTTAACATTATGAACATTGTGAACATTGTAAAGATCGTGAACATCGTAAAGATCGTGAACATCGTAAACATTTTGAACATCGTAAAGATCGTGAACATCATAAACATCTTTAACATCATGAACATCATAAACATCATAAACATCATGAACATCATAAACATCATAAACATCATAAACATCTTTAAACATCATGAACATCATAAACATCATGAACATCATGAACAACATAAACATCATAAACATCATAAACATCATGAACATCATGAACATCATAAACAACATGAACATCATGAACATCATGAACATCATAAACATCATAAACATCATGAACATCATGAACATCATAAACAACATGAACATCATGAACATCATGAACATCATAAACATCATAAACATCATGAACATCATGAACATCATAAACATCATAAACATCATGAACATCATAAACATCATAAACATCATGAACATCATGAACATCATAAACAACATGAACATCATGAACATCATGAACATCATAAACATCATAAACAACATGAACATCATGAACATCATAAACATCATAAACATCATGAACATCATAAACATCATGAACATCATGAACATCATGAACATCATAAACATCATGAACATCATGAACATCATAAACAACATGAACATCATAAACATCATAAACATCATGAACATCATAAACATCATGAACATCATGAACATCATGAACATCATAAACATCATGAACATCATGAACATCATAAACAACATGAACATCATGAACATCATAAACAACATGAACATCATGAACATCATAAACATCATGAACATCATAAACATCATAAACATAGAACATCATGAACATCATAGTGTGGGGGGGGGCGACGACAGACAAATAGAGGGAGGAAAGAAGTGTGGATGAATTGAGCTAGGAAAGAGAAGAATTAGAGAAGATGAAAGAAAAAAAAGAAAAAAAACGGGGAGAAAAACAGAAAGACAAGAGAGATAAAGGAAAGGAAGGAAGTAAGATGGAGAAACATGAGAAGAAAGAAAGAAAAAGAGAGACAAATAGAAAGAAGGTGTTGAAGGGGATAGGAGAAAGAGAGAAGGTGGATAAAAATTAGAAACAATAAAGAAAAGAAAAGAGAGATAGAAAGAGAGAGAGAGAGAGAGAGAGAGAGAGAGAGAGAGAGAGAGAGAGAGAGAGAGTGAGTTATTTTTTTTAAGTTTCCCAGCCGTCTGCTGCAGGTGGCCAGTGGTCGGGTTACAACCTAGTGAAAGTACGCTCTCTCTCTCTCTCTCTCTCTCTCTCTCTCTCTCTCTCTCTCATACACACATACACACACACACATGCGCACGCACACACACACCCTCTCGCTCTCACATAGACACACACACATACACACAAACACACCTCCTGCATGACATCTGAAAATTCCTATGGATTACTTCTAATTCTAGTGACAGATGGACACGAGTATGTGTGTGTGTGTGTGTGTGTGTGTGTGTGTGTGTGTGTGTGTGTGTGTGTGTGTGTGTGTGTGTGTGTGTGTCTGTGTGTGTGTGTGTGTGTGTACGCGCATGTGTGTTCATGACAGAGCAGCTGGGAGCAGAAGGAAAAACCTGCAGCAGACGAACCAACAGGCTGCCGGGACTGTCAGACACCTGTTTGGACCCCCCTCCTCTCCCTCCTCTCCCTCCTCTCCTCCCCCCTGAGGACACTTGATATGTCAGAGAGGGAGGCTGTGGGAGAGGTTTGCTGGGGGGTGAGACAGAAGTAGATAAAGGAGGTAGGGGAGAGAGGGAGAAACAGCTGGATCAACTGAATATTTCCGTTTCTGTTTCCTGTCTCAGATTTGTCAGACTCTGGACTTTTAAAGGGACGGTAACATTTGTACCTCTATTTAAAAGCTGTTGATGAGTAACGTGACAATGCTGTGACTGACTCCTTTCACCATAGATTAGGCTTTTGAATTTGACTTGGATCAGTATCCAAAATAAGACTTCTAATTAATAATTAATTTACCTTTAAGAAAGAAACGACATGTTAGAGATATTAAGCCTCATGTTGAAGGAAAGCTTGCTTCCGAGGACAAACTTCTTGGTCCCATAAGTCTAATGATATAATAAATCCACAATAACAAGGTCATGTTGATTCAAAACCCCATCATTTAACTGTTTCTTATATATGGTCATAATGTTTACACAGTGTGAGACCAAGTTCTGTTGTAAATTCTTCATATTTTTGTTATAGCCTATAGCAGCATAACTATGAGCTGGTCCAAGCCTGAACCAGCTCCAACTATAAACTCTATCATAAAGGACAGCTTGAAGTCTTAAAGTAGAGAGGGTGTCTGCCTCCTGGACCCTGATTCCAAAGGAGAGGGGCCTGATAACTGAAGGTTCTACCTCCCGTACTACTTTTAGAGACTTTAGGTACGACCAGCAGGACTGCATGTTGGGAGCGTAGCATTCTAGAGGGGTAATAGGGCACTATGTAAGGGATAATGTGGATAGTAGGTTGTAATGGGAAAAAGAATCCCGACAGGATGAGACAAGACTCTGATGCTTATTACCCAGCTACTAACTTCAGATTGTTAAAATCATTGATTAAAGATGATTTTATTGATTTAAATGATTTCTGTTTACAGTTTTTAAAAATAGTCCCAGTGATTCCTCGTCAGGGATCGTTCCATGGTGATGGATTCTTCTCTGCCTGTTGTGGTGGATTGAACATGAAACTGTCCTCATTCAGCTCTCCTTCTTCTCTGAGCTCTGTGGTTCACACACCTTTAAAAAGAAACTAATGTCACAACTTTGAACCCTGCTGCTATCATCACCACCACTCATGGTTTAACTTTCTTTGGAGAGATCGCTAACCTAAAGTTTCTCTCACCTGCTCCGCTCCTTCATCATATTGATGGACAGGATCCAAGATGGAAACGTCTGTAGCCTGCTGATTTAGCATGCTAACCAAAGCTAACGTTTTAGCCACATTGTTTACCCATATGATGCTAACGTAAGCTAACGGTTTCCCCTCAGCTTACATTCTGTGGTGTCAACAAGCAGAGGCTAAATGTGTCTGAACTCTTTTCTGTGGATTGATTTGACATGACGTGTGATCAGTTTGTCTCTGGTGTTGCTCATGTTAGGGAAAGTTAATAACCGTCGTCAAGGGGTTTGGACCAATCAAAATCAAGCTTCTTACACAACCAGAAGATCAGTAAGAAAGCCAGGTAATAAGAGCTCTTTAAGATATGAAGGTGTCATTAAGGGCTTTGTAGGTCAGAAGAAGGATTTTGAATTCTAGTCTTGATTAAAGGGGGGGTCAATGTAGTCCAGACTCTGACAGTGGAATCATTGTGAGATTAATATCTTAGAATAAATGAAAGGTGTGGTTTTGTGTTTGTACTGTATGTATCCTGCATTAACATGCTGTTCAGTGGTCACTGTAGTGAAGTGATGATGTTTACAGTTTGACCACATCCTCCTTCAGTCAAGAGGAAATATCAGAATTTGATATTCCTCCTCCAGATACACCTCATGGCTTCTTTTCCCTCATGCCTCTTTGATAGGTTACCTAAATGAGCTGTCTCCTCTCCCCTCCTCTCTGGTCCTCTCACTGTACTCTGAGGGTCAGTGGCGTTGTGGACTATGATTTATTCTGTGTCAGAATGTTTGCTGGGAACATAGGACAGATGGAGGTTTGAAGGAAGCAGAGGCTTCCTGACCACAGAGGAGGAGTGCCAAAGCCACAGTCAGACAACAGGTGAGCGGTTACGCTCTCAGGCACGTCTCATTGATATTCTAACCTTGTGCACTTTCCCAGGCAGAGGACTCCCCTGTGGAAACACATTACTGCCTTACGGCCCCCCCTCCAGGCTTTGATCCTCTCAATGTGAAGCAGATCTCAGACCAAGCTGAACCAAGGTTTATATGAGCAACTCGGACCAGAGAGCAGAGTTTGTGTTGGAGCCTGAATGCAATTCATAATGTTGTAATAATTTAAGATCATGTGCAAAGTACTAATTGACATAGATAGTTAATTTATAAGGATTAAGATAAATATATACATTTATTAAAAGATGGTAAAAGGTTAAAGTTCATTATGCTGTAAGTATTTTCTCATGATATTAAAAAGGTATTTGGATTTGTGACAGAATGTCATGTGTTGGAAGCATAGACTGTATAAATAATGGACGTAGTATCCGTGACTTCACTCATCTGTTCCTGAGCACTGTTTTGAAGCCAATTGTCGGCAGCAGCCATATTGGAAATGTGGAACACAACCAAACTTATTGTGAGCTGAAGAGGCGGGGCTTGAGCCTCCTATCCAACAGCTGTGTTCCTGCCAGTCAGTCAAGTCAGTCATGTCCTTATTTGGGCAAAATTCGTAATCTTAATATCCTCTGAAACGTTGTGTGTGCCGATAGAGAAATGAGCTACGTAGAGTCAAGCCGTTTTCTGAACCAGGCTTTAAACATGTTTATTTCTGCTGTAAAGATCGTCTTCTTTGAATGGGTGTGTATGTGGTTTCTGGTGTTTCTGCAGCCAGCCTGGTGGACGCTTGATTAATTGCAGTTATAACACTTCAGCATGGGCTTCATATTTTGAGACCGGAGGTTGCTGCTTGGTTGGAAGGGTGGCTGAATCATGCATGCTGTAACTCCGCCCCCTTGTTAAGGTCCGTTGATCTCTGTAAAGGTTCAGTTTTTGAATTAAGGAGGTGCAGTTAGGCGAGGAGAGAGTGGAGCCATGTTTTTTTTTTTACCTCTCTCTCTCTCACTCTCTTTTAGTTTCTTTAAGGATTTGTGGATTCAAACATGGAAAATGGAAACCTTTCTGTATGTGTTTTATTTTCTTTTTAAGTAAACAGCTTAAACTTTATCACGTGGTCCTGCTGAGTTCTTTTATGAGGGAAATTCAAGAAAGGGATTTTTGAGAGCGTCAAAACTGAGGCTTCATTCAGTGGAACCCACAGTGTGTAAGAAAGTATCTGAGGTGAATCCGTTGATCGTCTGCTCCTTTGTTTTTTCAAAATGAAATCAATAATAAAAAAATCTGAAAACATTGTTTTTTAAATATTTGTTTCTCAAGCCAAGATGAAGAAACAGATAAAGACCCGGTCTCAGATTTCCAATCTTGTGCTCGAATCAAAATCAAATTCAAACCTCTCTAAAGATTGTAAAGTCTATGAGGGTCTGTATGGAGGTTGGAGCAGAGGTGATGTCTTAATGAGCAAAATGAAAGGATTATTTCACCCTGATGACAAAAAACATTTCCCTTTCTTTACTCCAGTGTAGCTGACCGGCCGTTATATGTTTTTTATAACCCGGCTCTCTTACACATTCGGTTGTGTAAAGGCTGGCCCACATTACAGGATTCTTCAAACCTTCACACATTTAGAGACCACGCACTTGATGACAACAATAGACAGATGGCACAAGATCTCTCTCTTCTGATCTTATTGTGTGTGGTGTGCACTACAGAGCACACCACACACTAACCCATTCTTCAGCAGAGTATCAGGTTCTTCACGCTCAATATTCCAAATCTAGTAAAAAACGTGACTTTGGTGTAAACAAACATGAAGGACCAACAGGAAGAGGCAATGAAGTTCGTTTTCAGCCTCTTACTTTCTGAAAACACACAAAAAAGAAAAAAACGATTATGGAAAACGTCATGGAGACGGCGGGAATTTGAGCTGTATGCATTAAAGCACAAGTTGTATTCATTACAGCGCTGAGTTTTCACTGGCGTCCTGTTTTTGTTTGTTTTTACTTCCTCTTGCGTCAGTCAGCTGAGTCAGCTCACGTCTTGATTGGATTACACACTGTGCGTGCTCAGCTCCTCTCGGAGCATCCCACACACTACAGGATTTCTAGCCGCAAATATTAAACATGTACGTTATTTACGATCTCTCCTTCTGAGGCCTTCCGAGCGGCTCTGACTGGACAGAATCACTCCTGACACCCCCCACACCACAGGAACATCACACACCATGTCGTTTGCAAACATCCAACAATCGGGCCTTTGCTGGCTCTGATCGTAAGGGAGAGATGTGGACAAAAAACAGCCCCATTATCCTGTAGTGTGTACCTGCCTTAAGATGCTTGATTCTGATTGGTCCAAACCCCTTGACAATGGTTATTAACTTTCACTAACATGAGCAACACCAGAGACAAACTGATCACACGTCATGTCAAATCAATCCACAGAAGAGAGTTCAGACACATTTAGCTTCTGCTTGTTGACACCATAGACCATAAGGTGAGGGGACACTGTTAGCTTCCGTTAGCATCATATTGGTAAACAATGAGGCTAAAACGTTAGCTTGTGATAGCATTCTAAATCGGCAGGCTACAGACGTTTCCATATTGGATCCTGTCCATCAATATGATGAAGGAGTGGAGCAGGTGAGAGAAACTTTAGGTTAGTGATCTCTACAAAGAAAGTTAAACCATGAGTGGTGGTGATGATAGCAGCAGGGTTCAAAGTTGTGACATTAGTTTCTTTTTAAAGGTGTGTGAACCACAGAGCTCAGAGAAGAAGGAGAGCTGAATGAGGACAGTTTCATGTTCAATCCACCACAACAGGCAGAGAAGAATCCATCACCATGGAACGATCACTGACGAGGAATCACTGGGACTATTTTTAAAAACTGTAAACATAAATCATTTAAATCAATAAAATCATCTTTAATCAATGATTTTAACAACATGTTTGTATCTGAAGTTAGTAGCAGGGTAGTAAGAGGGATAATGTATGGTTAGTAGGTCGTTATGGGAAAAAGAATCCTGACAGGGTGAGACAAGACCCCGATACGAAGGGGTTCTTTTTCCCATAACAACCTGCTAACCATACATTATCCCTTACTTATTGGAATCCAGTTTGACCAAAAGAGCAGTCTTTCCAGGCACGTATCATGTCATGGTGTCTTGATGAATTAGACTTGTTCATTCTGCAGTGTGACCAGCATCTCTCTCTGCAAGACAATTAGCTGTAAATGAAAGTGGAAACAGAGAGATAGAGGTTTCCAGAGTCATAGAGAACAATGACTTCCTTTGAGCAGGCTGCAGGTCCGCTCAGTGAAGTCTGAATCCAACACCTCTGTTTTGGCTGACCTCTGGACATTTAAGGAGGCACGGGTCACTGCCCCCTCCCCTTCCAGGGTGACGGTGTGCGGATGTCCGCTTGCTGTGCCTGGCATCTCTCCCTCACCTGGGGGTGGAGGGTACCAGGTTCCAGCCAACAGGATTACACAGTTTGATGAAATACCAGCAGAAACCCTCAGGAAGCAGTTTAATGTAGAAGAAGAATTCCACTCCTGAGGAATGTGATGGGGAGGGCGTCTATGCTAGAAATGTAATTCATTAAAGGAGAACGAGAGTTAACACAAAGGGAAGATGTGGTGAGGAAGTCATTGATGTTTGGGGTGATAATAATGCATCTGTGAGGCAGGTGTGCTGAGGTGATAGAGAGCAAGGGAAACATAAACAGACATAAATCCAGTGGGGAGCTAGATCAGCTGTCAGTCAGTCTTTTAGGACGGCCTCTGAGACCGTCAGAGCGGTGTCATCACATCATTATGTAATCAGTTATAACATGAGGCTCCTGCTGATAGTTCAGTAACTCAGGAGCTGCTCTAAAACGACTGATTGATGGATTTAAATCTGCTGCCTGCAGAGTTAGATGAAGCTTCAAAATGTTGGAAGTCGCAACAGCCCCATTACACAGCTTCATCCTCACAGTCATACTCACATATGAATCATGCCATGATGTAATATTACTGTCCTTACATGAGGGAAAAACATGCACTGGGAGCTTCAATACACACCCTCAGACATGCACACACACACCACTGTTTCTCCCTGCTCATGTTACCCATCTGTTACTACCTCTGGAGCTGGCACATTACTTTCCACCATACATAAATACTGTTATGTTAGCGCAAGTGTGCTAGCATCTGTTAGCTTTAGCAAGTGCTACCTCAATGCAGTCATTGAGGATCTGTGATAGAAACGTTTTAACTCTCCTCATGCGATTTGTGTTTTTCAAAAGAGAAATAAAAACCTGTAGTTTCTATTTGTAATATCCATTTTGGAAATAAAGATCCAAATAATTGAAAAACCTCCCTACAGCATGATGCTGCCACTACCATGCTTCACTGTAGGGACGGTATTGTCCAGATGATGAGCGGTGCCTGGTGTCCTCCAGACGCGACGCTTGGCATTGAGGCCAAAGAGTTCATTCTTGGTTTCATCAGACCAGAGAATGTTGTTTCTCATGGTCTGAGAGTCCTTCAGGTCCCTGTTGGCAAACTTTCATGTGCTTTGTACCGAGGCGTGGCTTCCGCCTGGCCACTCATCTTAAAGGCCTGATCTGTGGAGTGCTGCAGAGATGGTTGTCCTTCTGGAAGGTTCTCCCATCTCCACAGAGGAACACTGGAGCTCTGTCAGAGTGACCGTTGGGTTCTTGGTCACCTCCCTGAACAAGGCCCTTCTCCTCTGATTGCTCATTTTGGCCAGGTGGCCACCTCTAGGGAGAGCACTGGTGATTTCAACTTCTTTCATATACGTATGATGGACACCACTGAGCTCTTTTGGATCTTATATAGACAGGTGTGTGCATTTCCAAATCAAGTCCAATCAATTTAATTTACCACAGGTGGACTCCAATCAAGTTGTAGAAACATTTCAAGGATGGTCAGAGGAAACAGGATTCACCTGAGCTCAATTTTTAGTTTCAAGCAAAGTGTCTGAACACTTATGCACATGCAATATTTGAGTGTTTTATTTTTTTATTCTTTTTTGGAGTATTGTGTAGAGAATGTTGAGGGAAAAAAAATTATTTAATCCATTTTGGAATAAGGCTGTAACATAACAAAATATAGAAAAAGTGAAGGGGTCTGAATACTTTCTCTACCCACTGTATACCCACTACCAGTCAAAAGTTTGGAAACACCTTCTCATTGAAGGGTTTGTATTTATTGTAATGATTGTAAACACTGTAGATTAATACTGAAGACATCTAAACTATGAAAGAACATATATGGAATTATTGAATGAACCAAAAAGTGTTAAACAAAGCAGAATCTGTTTTATATTGTAGATTCTGTAAAGTAGCCCCCTTTTTCCTTCATGACAGCTTTGCACACTCTTGGTATTCTCTCAGTCTGCTTCATGAAGTGGTCTCCTGGAATGGTTTCTAATGAACATGAGCCTTGTCAAGAGTTCATTTGTAGAATGACTTGCCTTCTTAATGTGTTTGAGACCATCAGTTGTGTTGTTCAGAGGTAGGGTTAGTACACAATGGATAGTCCTATTTGACTACTGTTGTAATCCAGATTATGGTAAAACCAGATTATTTCATAGTTTTGATGTCTTCAGTATTAATCTACAATGTTGAAAACAATTAACATAAATAAAAACCATTGGATGAGAATGCGTGTCCAAACTTTTGACTGGGAGTGTATATATAAAGATATGGTTTCTTTTATTGTTATTTTAAAGCCTATGCATTGATTGTGGTATAATTGTTTAATATAATTTAACTTGATCTGAAAATTTTGTATTTGTGTTTTGTTATGAAATGTAATATTGTATTAGGTGTGGAAGTGGGATTGGGATTTCAAGTTAACACCCTTCAGTGTTTTATTTAGACAGAAAATCAGCTCTACAGGAGTTTAATTTAAACCCTCTAGTGTTAATGAAGCGACTCTTTGGTGTTGAAAATAAGACAGTGAATGGTGTTACATTTTAACACTGCACTCTAATGTTGTTTAAATTAAACACTGACCTGTGTTGACGAGTGTAAATTCTAAATACTAAGAGAGTTGCTGCCACTCTATCGTAATGCAACATTTTAACACTACTAAAATCATAGATTTTGTGTAGTAGAGCTGGATCAGGCTTGGACCAGCTCTTAGTTATGCTGCTATAGGCTTAGACTGCCGGGGGAACTGACACACTGGGATCATATCTCACCCCCTTCCCCCCAACCCCCTCATCACTAACTTTAACTCTCCCTGTCCCATTAAAGTTACTAACCATAGACCTTTCTGGAGTCCCTGAGCTCCCTTGTCTCGTAGGTTCCTCTGAGCTGCCGTAGACGTCCTCCTGCTGTGGACGTTCCAGACTCCAGCTGATACGGACGTGCTGGACTCCAGTTAATTAAACTCTGTAGGAAACTCTGTATGAGTTTAATTAACACGGCTGACTCTGCTGAGCTGGAGAGGATTTCTCTCTGATGAACCAACCACCAGCATTTCATTACAGCTCATCTTTTTCTGGTAGGTCTCAGTTTCACTGTAAAAAGTCATGTTAAAATCCGGCAGAAAAATCATCTCGCCGTTTACTTTCTGTGTCATTTCTAAAACAATAAATTCACTTTGCTTTTGGGTGAAGCGCACCGTAAGAACTGTGACGGCACTCAGATATCTGTTTTCAGAAATTTATAGAAGTTGAATCGTCGTCACATGACCGGTTACTGGATCCAGGATTCAATTATGTGTGATCATTCCACCCTTGCTGCTCTTCATCACGTGGGCTGACCCTTTGAAACAGGACTGAACGTGTACTATAATGGGAACCTGAGTACTTCTGTCACTAACACTGTCTCTGCTGCAGATTCTGCTTTCATCTATTAGATAACATAGAAAAAAAAGATGTTCTGTGTGTTGCCTCTTTAATTTCATTCATCTCAAAGTTCCCTCAGTCTGTCGGGACAGGACAACCTCCTCCAATAATGACGTCATGAAAGGCTGGCACGGCCTCTATGAAACTTTCTGACTTCACTGAGATGAAATGGAGGAGTTTTTTTGTTTGAGCAATTAAGAGCAGGATTAAGATTTTTTTCACAGCTCACTCCAGCTCTCCCTCCGAGTCACGCTCATGAGGAGCTTTTGTGTTTCAAATCAGGGGGGATAAAAGAGCATGTAAGGCTTCAGAGCCTGGCTCGGGGGTTTAAGAATGAGGGGATCTTTCTGCCTTTGGTGCTGATAATCGGCAGCTTCTCTCGTTTCCCTTCAGCACAAAACCCTCCTCTGTCTGACTGCGTTACTCTCTGAGGGAGAGTTTTCAGCCCCCTGGGGTGAGACTGAGCCACCTGTAAGGCCAGATTGATATCCAAGGGGAGACGCTGCTGTGTGTCTATAGACCTGGTGTTACTAATGTTGGTCAGCTGTCCTCTGGCTTTTGTTGCATTTACACTTTGCTCATTAAAGTACTTTAAAAAAAGTTTGTAGAAATCATCCTGGGACACCTTTTAGTACACACAGTAAATGAAACATCACATCCATACACATCTTGTTTACAACCTGAAAGCGTCACCTTCCAACAAATGGCTTCCATGTGTGTGAAAGCAATATAGTTTAAACAGTTTGTTGCTACACAGCTCCCCTGAAGCCTGTCGATAAGAGGCTTATGTCCCCCTGCAAAGAGGAGGAGGAAGTAAAGGATGATGGGATGGAGAGAGGAGGGGGCAGGAAGGATGAGGGGATCCCTGATGCTCTGCCCCTCAGGAGATCAGAGGACTCGGAGTGGGTTTACAGGAAATCAAAGGTGAGCAGAGCGGATAGCGGAGCTCTATGTCGCGGTGAAATTTGGCACGATATGGAATAACTCTGGAGCGACAGGAAGATGCACATTAAGTCTACAAACGAATATATATGATTCTTACTTCAGGGCGACTCCACTGATCCCTTTGTTGGTCTTTATACCCGTCCACATCAGATCACCTCAGGGTTTGTTGTGCTTTCTCATGGATCCAAGAGGACGACTCTCACTGCCCTTTATATTCATGAACTTTGTGGCTGTCCACCAAAAGTTTTCACATTGATGGTTTTGAGTCAAATGGATTTACTACCACCAAGTGGCTGTTCTATAATAAGTTTTCCCTTTACTCTCATCATTAGGAGTTATTAGTGGGTCAGAATTTATGTAGCCCACTTCTCTCTACTCTTACAGAGAGGGGCCCCGAGTTTGTAAAATGTAATAACTTTACCTAATAATAAACTACTCCAAATAATTTTTCACTTTTTAGACAAGTCTACAAAATATAAGTAATTTTGGGTGCTTTAATATATGTTTTAATGGTCAGAGTAAACAATATGATCTAGTTAAATTTACCTTTGACACAACATTCTCCAGCTATCTGAGATAACCAGACAACGTTATAGAGACAAATAAACTCAATTATTTACTTAATAAAGTTGCAACTAAAATATACACTTCAGTGCTTGTTTTTACAAAATAAATGAATGTATGTCTCTTCCCTTTGTTTTCTTAATACCTGTAAATCATATTCACCTTCACTCAGTGGCCCACACTCAAGCACACGCACACACACACAGCTGGAATGTATAAAAGAGAACCTTTCGTTGCAGGCCTGATGTTGTGACGCCTGAGAGCGATGCAATTTCCACAATGGTTATCCAGTACAGTGCTCCATCCACAGAGCAGTGAAAGGTGTTCCCTGGCGGGGAAACTCAGGTCCAAACAGCATCCGTCCGGAGTCTGATGAAGGCAGGCTGGCACAGCAGCTCCCGATGTATGATATGGCGGCAGACAGGCGTCCAAGGTGATGTGTCGAGCCAGACAGCGAATGACAGGGTCTGAGTGATGACTTTGCTCCACACAATTACAGCGAGTCGGATGGATCTTCAGGGTTTCAAGCCGAAAGCCGAAACGATGATTTAATCCAACAGTGTCAGCTGAGTTAGCTTATTTGCACAGAAATGTCTTAAACTGCTCACAAACATGTGCAGCACATATATCCAACATTAGAATGTGGAGCAGACAGTCTTTAGTTACTGCAAACTACACAACTCTTTATCAGAACTTTTCCTCTCACTAGTAACACAGCTTCGTCTCTCACTCGTCTCCATCACACACACTCTTCTCCCTTGACCTGGGGTCACGACCCTCAACCAATCAACAACCAGTATTACCGTTACATGCAATCAGAACTTCCTCTTATGTGTCCTTCAAAATAAAATGACATATCAATATACTTACATCTTTTAACCCTTTTAAACATATTCATAACACTATTGTGTTGTGTTCACACACAATAGATGAAAAGTCAATGTGGAGATGCGAGTAGACGCGAGTAGTGGTCTGGCGACGCATATCGTGCGAATTGGGCGCGAATGATTCGCGTGAGTTGAAATATCTGCACTCCAGCTAATCTATCTATTGCAGCGCAATAGCCAATCAGCGTGCAGATCACCCGATTCATTCATCTGGAATATATGGGACACTTTGATTCTATCTCTGTGCAGTTTCCTGAACTCTGTAACTCTACCTGTTTTTATGGGATCAGGAATAAACAGGAGCTCACTGTGAGGACAGAGAGGGAGGAGGATTATCTGCTGAGTTGTGAAAAACTTTGTCTATCACTTGAATCCTGATATCTGTTGTAGTAGGAAGTTAGCTCTGCCCCCTTTAGCATAACCGGCTTCCCCATTCAATGTCTTCGAGCTCAACCTTGTTTGATAACAGACTAGTGTGGCATAGGAACCCCCCCCTCCCCCTCGCAAACATTTGCGTCTTGGGCACTCGTATACACGCGATTTTGACGTGCGAATCGAGCGAGTAAACACAAAACATTCTTGCGTCTGTATTTGCGCGAATAGCACGATCATTAGCGTCTGGTGTGAACGCGACATTACAGTATTTTTAAGCTTCTATGAAATGTTTTTAAACCACTTTTATAACATTAACATATTTAAAGATACACTTTTCATTTAAACTTGTGTGTGTAATGTGGTATTGTGTGGTAGTGATGTCAGCATACAAAAACACTTCAATAAATAACTCAAAATTAAACAATCATTTTACATGTTACAGTGAAATGAAAAGTCTTTTTCAACACTGAAGAAATCCAAGCCAAGAAAAAGATTTTTCAAATGCTAAAGAAGAGTTTAAAACCCTTCTTCTTCTTTAAAACCAACAACTCCTTCACGACGTCTTAAAGACTTCCTTGTTTGTGTTTTTCATTATATGATAAACATTCTAAACATTATGAACATGATAAACATACAACACCAGGTGGAGAAACAATGGAAAGATTACGTCTACTTAAACACTTGTCTTGTTAGCTGCAGGTGCATGCAGATATATTCTGGGGGGAAAAATCTGTTAGTCCAGATTTTGTGGCACTAAATGCACCAACTGGGTTTGTTTATAGACCAAAACATGGGTGAGTCTAGATGAGGTCACCCATTGGTTTCTCAAAGCCAAGAGATAGCATCTGACTCGACCTAAGAGGTGGAAAAGCACATGTATGTAGAACTCTAACCCTTAATGTTATTTTAAAGGATATGCTACAATGAAAGATGAGCCTCAATTAAGCCACTATCAGCGCTCCCTCTCTCTCTTATTCTCCTCTATCCCTCTTTCCAGACCCAACTCGGTGGAGGCAGATGTCTGTCTAACATGAGTCTGGTTCTGCTCGAGGTTTCTGCCTGTTAAAGGAAGTTTGTCCTCTCCGCTGTAACTAGCTAAATACTGTGAGGTGCAATGCTCATGGTGGATTAAGGTGGGGTCAGACTGAGTCTGATCCTGTCTTGGTGTTGGGTCTCCGTTCATAATTTGACATAGAGTGGTCTAGACCAGGGGTCCCAAACTTTTCAGCTTGCGACCCCCAAAATATAGGTGCCAAAGACTCGAGACCCCCACTGTCCCTCAAAGTGATTTAATGTGTCTTCATTTAGCTGGTCTGCAGAAAATGACCCTACCTATCTGAGCATGTGTCTGTGTTTCCTGTGATGTTATGAATGAACCTGCTGCTACTGATGATTTTGATCATTAACTGTTCACTAACCCTAAACTTAGGAGTCATCTGGAAACAAAGAAAGTCAGAAAACTCATTACATTTTATATTTTCAAGGTTGTATTCCTTTGGGGATGAATAAAGTACACTATCCCTCTATTTTTGTCCATATTTTTGAGGTAAAATGTACTATTTTTAGATAACTTTAAAAAAAAAACATTCTGGAAGACATCTCACGACCCCCCATTTGTGTCTCGCGATCCCCCCAGGCGATCTGACCCACACTTTAGGAACCCCTGGTCTAGACCTGCTCTGTTTGTAAAAGCGTCTTGGGATAACGCTTATTTGTGATTGAGTGCTACACAAATAAAGATTGATTGATTGACTGACAGTGTGTCTAGTCTGTTTTTTATTGTATCAGGCGGTCAGTAAGTTAAAATGGTCCTGTAAACGTGGTACCTTATGGGGGTCTCTGGAGAAAACCTCAAGTGGACACTAGAGAAGCTGCAGTTGTTTGCACTTCTACATTGGCTTCAATTTTCACACCAGAGGCTGCAGCTTGGTTTTGTTAGTTGGTTTTAAGTTTTTATGCTAATGTTGATGAAAGACTTCAGTCTCCGGTGAATACCAAGATGATGGTCGTGGTCGTACCAGGCAGAAACCTCTGGTGATGAAAAGGCTGTGGACACAACTTCAGCTCTTTGTTTCTAGATTCAATGAAAGTTAAATATGGTGACCCCCATCTTTGAGCTTCAAACCCCTCTACAGGAGCCCGTAGGTGATGTGACAGAGACGATCTGCTCAGGGTCACTCTGTAGCACCAACATCCATGTCTGCCCAAACTGAACCCCTCTGAGATGAAACAAAAAGACTAATGTAAAGCTGCTAGTTACTTTCCTGTGTCCCTTTAATCCTCCCCTTCCTGTCTCTGTAATCTTTACATTTAGCTCTTCAGCTAATCCGGCCTTCCTGCTCCCTCTTCCCTGCTCCTTGTCAAACCTCGGGGACAACTTGTGTATCTAGGAGCAGACAAACAGAACTCCGGCGACAGGCGATCAAACAGAGCTGGGTAGAGATGTAGACAGAAGCTGCACAGACCGGCCGGCCGTCAGACGGTTGGGACGGCAGACAGGCTGGCGGTGGGTGTCTCTCCGTTAACGAGGCCTGACAGCTTCAATGCCGGCTCATGCCGCAGTGAAAGGGAGGATCGGGTCAGATTCAGAGCGTTTGAAGTCCGGGTGGTGCTTGCGTTTGAAGGCACCGCTCATTCTCTGCCTCTGTTTGCTTTTTTAAGCCTTGTTGTGTCAGACTGCCCGAGCTGCCCGGCACTGGGGCGGCAGACCCTTCCAGTAACCCACAACGACAGTCAGAAACCAGCCGCCTGATATTTTTGCCTTACAACCACCAAAACCTGAAGTGAACTGCCTGGAGTGTGTGATAACCCAATGTGCTCTTTTCTCTCTGTCAATACAAGAGTGTTTGTCTCCACAGCCGGAAGGATCTGACAATTTTTTGTGATGTAAGCCAGGAAATCCAGGGTTGGCGTGCGTGTCCATTGTCTGACTGCTCGCTCACTGCTCCCATTGATGCTCTTCATCCAGCTGTAAAATCTGGTGTGGTGCTATAATGTGTGTGTGGTTGTTTTTCTGTGTGTGTGAGTTGGGGGGGATGGATGTGGCATGGGGGGGTTATGGGGGCGGATGAAGTCCACTCTGAAAACAAGATGTCACCCCCCTCAGACGGGTCAGAGTGGGGTAACAGTGCAGCAGCGTTGGCATTGGAGGGATAAAAAACATGCCGTGTTTGCTTCCTGTGGGCTTCCTCTGCACTGTAACCCCACCTCTCTCTCTCCCCCCTCCCTCTCTCTCTCTCCCTCTCTGCTGGCTGGAGCTATAGGTTTTCATGGTGCATTTCCCCTCTTCCACCGCAGACGTTCAGCAGTGTTTGACAAGGGGGGGCAGATTAGCATAACAGCCTCCGCAGGAACCCGGTCAGCATTATAACACACTTCCTCTGGAAGTGGTTTTCTGCATAATCTGTTCCCCCTCCTCCACCACCGACCTCAGAGTAGAGAACAGCAACATCACTCCTTTTCATCCCTCTGTCCGCTAGTTTCCCTCTCTCTCTGTCTGTCCCTGGTTGTCTCTCTGACAGAGGGCCCTGGGTCTTCAGTGATCCACTTCAGTCACATTCATTAGTTCATTATTGTCTCTTTAACTTAATGAATTAGTTATTGTTTAAAGGACTGATGGACAAAACTTTGCACTTCATGCGGCTTTCAAATTTCACTTTGAGACCTTGAGCTGGGCGATATTAAAAATGATTTTATCATAATAAAATATTTCATATCAGTCGATATCAATAATTATCACAATAAATCATTATTTCATTTAAATGTAAAGTCAGATTTTTGCTCCTGAGTGAAAGTTGAAGACAGTTTGTTAGTTTGTATCTGGATTTAGTTTCTGATGAACTTCTTGAATCCATCATTTCTGACGGTGCTAACAGGAAGCAGGTCTTTAATGGAATAGGAGATTTTTGTGAAGTTTTAGTTTGTAGATTCGTATTTCTCTCAGATTAAGCTCATTTGCATAACTTGATTTAAATTTACAACAAAGATATATCAGATTGTATTCTGTGTGTTAGTTTATAAAGTATTGTATTGAGTTGTGCTCTCCCCTTTAAGATTGCTAAGGGTTACAGGCAGAGTGATGTTGTTTCCCACAGTGCAGTGAATGCATCACGGTTATTTAGTGTTCAGTTGTCCTACAGTCGCGGTGGACATTAAACGTGTTCACAGCAGAAGTTGTCTCTGTGCTCTTCCTTTACCCACATCCTGAAAGTAGATTTAATGAAGTTAATAGTTAACTCAGAGTCGACTCAGTGTCAGACTAACGACTCTGCTTTGAGCTGCTAGGTTTTCAGTTTTCTTCAGTGTCACTGTTGCTCGTCTCAGCTGTTTACATTTCGCTCTGAACGTCTTTAAACCCCGCCTACCTCTCATCCTGCAACATGATTGGCTGTTCAATGCCGTCTTCTTCTTCTGTCAAATAAGATAAGATAAGAGAGATAAGATAATCCTTTATTCTTCCCCCATCGGGGAAATTCATGGAGTTACAGCAGCAAAAAAAAGGTGTACAGTACAGGAATTTCAACAAGAATATATATAGAAAAAAAATGTCCATCAGAGACGACAGCTTGTCCATAATTCTCCTGTCAGCCACCACCTCCACAGGGTCCAGGACTGAGCTGGCCTTCTTCACCAGTTAGTTCAGTCTTGCTCTCCTGTATCCTGTCCGCCCACAGCAGGTGAAATCCTTCCAATGTGGCATTCGTGTCCGGTGTTAGCTCTGTTAGCATGATGCTACTCTGGTGCTGGGTTAGCTCGTCCACCTTATCGTAGATAGATCTTACATTCCCCACAACAGTGGGTGGAAGGACAGGTCCATGTCGTCTTTTTTTAGTTTGCACCTCAGTACCAGCACGTCGTCCTTGCCTCCTTCTCCTCAGCTCCCAGGGAACATCGGGCCTAGCATCGTTTAGCATCGACATGCTACGGGCTGCAATGTTATCATGGCTACACGAAGGATCTCTGGACACACAAAGGAACAAAAATTGTAAAAACACCCCTGCAAACGTAGCCAGTTTGGTGTCCATGGCCAACAAATGAGTCATTAAAAGTCCTGACAGGCTCCAAATTCAAAGAGAACAAATCAGATATGAAAAAAAGTCGAAAAAAGAACAACGAAGAGAGAGCTGCTGCAACAAGCAGACACTCGAGCGGCGCTAAGCAACGGAAACGGAAATGTTGGGTGACCACTATCTTTTAAGACTCATTAGGGCCCCCTCCATTTTAAGTGGCTGGGGGGTTTAATTACAGGTTTATTTCTATCAAAATTGTATCTAACATTTTTTATATTTATATCAAGAAAAATTTTATCACGATTATTATTATTGTTATCGAATTATTGCCCATCCATATTGAGCCCCTGTGAGGAGTGTTTTGCTGTGAACATGAAACAAAAAGTGATCCTGTATGATCTGCAAAAGCAAATGAGAGCGTCAGCAACTCGCTCTTTGTAAAGTCTGTATACCCTCTGTGATGGGGACGGTGACTCACTGCTGCTGAGAAAAGCCTTTTTGGGCCTTTTTCAGAGCAAATACTCACAGTGAGTAATGAAGTCAACTATACAAACACTACTTACAAATGTACAAATAACATGATGACAAACTGACAAACAGACTGATCTGTAATAAGTATTATTGAGTAAGACGTATTTAATCCAAGTACTGTGACGTTCAGCTGAACACCCAACGAAGATGTGTTCCCTTCTATGTTTAAAGATCAGTTCAACATCTAAATCTTTACACAGCAGCTTCTCTGGGGCTGTAAATGCAACAGAAACATGAACAACGTAAAACATGGTATCTACTCAACAACAGATTGTATTTCCACTTGGTGGGGTGATTCACAGGAAAGTGAGGTTTGTTTAATATTAACAGACTGCAGCACTTTGTGCTGTAGCAGCAGAGGAGAGGGATTTGTTTGTGGAATAAATCCCTTTCTACGTTTGTGAGCCCACCAAGCACGAAGCCCAAAACCACATTTAACTGAAAACCTCTAAAAACAGAGCCAACACAAACCCGAGGAGGGAGCACATCCTTTGTTTCTGGATATTTGAGGAACATTGAGGCTTTTCAAAATTTCAGCTCTGACACATTCCACCACAAAACCCATCCGGGGATAATAAGACCGACTCTTCCGATGAAAAAAAGTTTTGCTTGCAGAGTCATCCATATTCTCACGTTCCCACATCCGGATCAGGAAGCAGCTCTGAGCTCGAACAACAGGTGGACCCCGGCATGGTGAGCTGGAGGCTCTGACACATTCAGGGGGCATGGGAAGGTCTCTGCTCCACTCCAGAGTCAAATAAAACGAAGAGCATCTATTTTACTTTGCATACTTTTACTCTTTACTTCTTGATTTTTCTTGTACTCAAACATAACTAACTTTTCTCACTTCAGAGTTCCCATTGTTAGAGATTTACAAAACAAATCCTTCTGTTAGGTTTTTGTTTTATCTTTTGTTCTATATTTTAAACTTTGATGACCGGCTGCTGAGGTTCACAAGGTCAAAATGTGTTGTTTTTATTTGTATTTATCATGTTCTCTTGCAATAATATAGCATGACAAAAAGATACTGAACTTGTATGCAGGATAGATATGATGGCTAATAAAAGAAATATGGAGAAAAAAAAGTTTGGTGAAGACACTAAGATGCTAAACTTAGTGAAGATTATGAAGGAAGGGAAAAAGATTTGTTATTAGCAATATCTAAATGCCATTTTAAATCATCATCTCATTGAAATGTGTGTCTGCTTGAAGCTACTGTATATTGAGCACTAATGCTCAAATGTTAGCGACACTTAGAGGCTAAAAGACAGAAAAAAGTCACATAGATGTATCATTTTTTCTTTGACTGCTGTGGTTATCTCCTTACTTTAGAGTGACCAATTCACCAGGTGAGCATGTTTCTGGACTGTGGGAGGAAGCCTGAGAGAACCTATGTATGCACGGGGAGAACATGCAAACTCCACACAGAAAGGAACCTGCCCGGCCTGGGATTCAAGCCTTCTTGCTGTGAGGCAACAGTGCTACCCACTACACCACCGTGCAGCCTGATCACATTTTCAAACTTGCAAATGTTCATATATCTGTAAACCCTCCAGTATAAACCCAAGGGACAGTTGGATTTTGCATCAGAGCACTTTTCAACCCCATGGAAAGTTCAGAAAACATAACAGCTAGCCTTCCTGACACAGCAGGCTCTGTCAGTATGATAACCTGTGTTAGCTAAGCTGCATGCTGACTCTGATTTACACATGGACAGACAAATCAGTGTTGAACTTTGACCTGCAGTGCATTAGGGATGTCTTTCTGTTGGTGAAAACAGCAACAGTTTTGGCAACAACATTGATTGATATACAGACAACCTAGTGTTACACACATGGCACATTGCTTTGGTGTTTCAATAGGTTAAAACCAAGCAGCAACCTCCAGTATTAAAATATGAAGCCCATGTGGAAACTACAGTTCATGGAGTGTCCACTTGAGGCTGGCTGCAGAAACACCAGAAACCACATACACACCCATTCATAGAAGACGATCTTTACAGCAGAAATAAACATGTTTACAGCCTGGTTCAAAAAACAGTTCAGGTCTGAAGAGCTCATTTCTCTATCAGCACACACTGTACGGGTGACTTTTCTTAGAAATCGTCACATTTGAAGATATTAAATGTACGAGTTTTGCCCAAATAAGGTCATGGCTGACTTGAGTGACAGGTGTAGCTGTTAGTGGGGAGGCTAAAGCCCCGCCTCTTTACCTCACAATCTCTCCACAGCAGTTATGTTGAGTTCAACATTTCCAATATGGTACCCGCTAATTATAGGCATCAAACCAGCGCTCAGGAACGGATGGGTGACGTCACGGCTACTACGTCCATTTATTATACAGGATAAGGGTAAAACTGAGACATATTTGTGTTTAATTGATATTTGATGGGATTTGGGACTCAGAGCTTGAAAACAGGATGGTCCTGCTGAAACTGGGGCGTATGGTCACCCTATGTTAGCATGCTGCTCAAAAGCCCAAGTTTGGCTTTGCAGAGATGCTAGCTTGACTCTGTACTCCAAGTCTGGTTTCTACACTATTGTATAAAATAATCTTATGTGATTAATTACAAAACAATAGGAACGCCTTATACCCTGGATACACCTGAGCAGAGTGCCTGCTATAGGCTTATTTCAGTGGAAAGGACTTGATTTAAATAAATAAAAATAAAATTTAGTGAAACAGAAAAGAGTAGAAGATGAATGAGAGGTGATGAATTAAAGGGAGCTTAACTTAACAACATAGAGTGACATAAGGAACAGAAGGAAAGAACAAAGAGTCCCAATAGAACGGAAAAGACAGATCCATATGCCCACTGAATACACACATACACATGTGTAGTAAACTCTCTCTCTCTATCTCTCTCTCTCTCTCTCTCTCTCTCACACACACACAGACACACACACACACACACATACACACATACACCTGGCGCACACGCACACACATGTGCACAAACACATACACACACACACACACACACACACACACACACACACACACACACACACACACACACACACACACACTCTTGAGGTGGACAGTTAGCGCAGCGTGCCAGGACTTGAGGGGAAACAGATTGTAGAAATTTTCAGAGTGCATATTTTGGATTTCAGGTCGGGTTTCAGCCTCTTGGCCCTGCAGCACCGGATAGATTTGATTAGGGCAACAACCACAGGCCAAATCTAATTAGCACATTATCCACAGCAGGATGTCAGCCGTGTGTGTCAGCATGAGGCACGACGTCTATACTGTTTCACGGTCATCAGGAGGAAGCTGAGGGCCTCTTCACATCATGCCTCAGAGATGGTTTTTTCCTGCCTGATAAAATAAGTGGAGAGTTGTGAGGAGAAGAAAAGAGGGTACTGATTTAAAGGGAAAACACTCACATCGAAGAAAGAGGAAACATTTAGATTTCACCTTCAGTGTGCTGCCCTGCTGTGAGCCAACAGCTTCAATGTTCAAGAGCTAAAAGGAAGAAAGGCCAGGTACCAAACTAAATCATCTAAAAATGACAGAAATTCAAATATGATCTTATTTATTATTTCACCTTCATCAGTGATTAAAGAACTTTTTGTATTTTGAGCTTTGTCTCTGTGAGAAAGACCTTCGGAGTGGTCACGACCATACAAGGAGGCAGAAGCAGGAGATTGCGAAAACCCACTCGATGGGCATTTATTTTCAGTGCACAATTCACACCAACAATAAAACACCAGGCACACAGCCACATGCACAGGACGGAACCCCCCTAAGAGACAAAGAACACAGTTAAATACCCTCCCCACCAAGTGGAGGGGTGCTACACCTACCAATCCTTTAAAAATCACCCGAGACGCCAAAAATATATTAACATTAATCTTCCCACATACTTCCCACAACTTACATTTGCACTGGACACAGTTTAAAAGGGACATATAACCAACCAACTCTCAGGCACTAACCCCCCCCATACCTATCTATCCATGCAACCCTCCACGCACGATAAAGAGGCTGCTGTTTCCCCGGGCGCCCTCGGGAGGAGGAGACAGAGAGGTACAGGTAAATGTTGAGCCATCATATACTCTTACCTCCCCAGTTCATTTTACACAGCTAAATACTTGAATAGACCACAGTAACTGTTCATTGCTCTATTACTGTTCACTATTTGTTCCCAATAGGTGGTACAGCCAAATCACGTACCTGGCAGCCGGACACACACCGACTGCCTGTGGAAAACACCCACACAATTACCAGCAGAACACAACAAAGGACTTACCACAACTTCTCTGCCTTATCATTTGGTCAATCATGCTATCCCAGCTATGCAACTGTTTACTTTAATTGGCACTGTGTCACATAAAAATGGTCCCGATCACAATTTCCCCAGCTCAATAGTCTTGTAACGGAGTCTAACAAGACGTCCGTTACAGTCTCAGTTGCCTGTTTCATTGACTCATATTGTCTTGGCAAATAAACTGTCTATATGATATTGGCTAGCTGAGCATGCTACATCGATTTTGTTACCATTGCTAACTTTTCCCTCAATTTTTGTCTAAATCAGTGTCTCCAAAACTTCAAACTGTGGCCGGATTTAAAGTTAAAAACAATAATCACACAACTCAAAACGTATTTAAGGCACTGTGAGGAGTTTATAACTTGTCTCCCTCTTGAGATCAGATTATCAGTTCCAGGATTGGTTATTTCTCTTTGCTGAGTTTTGGCTCTGGGTTGGATTTTCTGTGATAAAGATGATTCGATATTAAACACTCACCCTGAAGAGTCTATTGTTAGAGCTCTGCTGTTGAAGTTTGGCAGTAAGAAATAAAGAAGCTTTCTTTAAATAGTGTCCTTTCCTTCATGTTTTGTACTGGTGGTTGATACTGGAGCAGGATTTGCAAAAAGGCATATGTCTTCTGTTGATCTATTTTTAGATGTAGAAACTCTACAATCAGGGATTTTTCTGTAAAAGAGCAAAATGTTGTTGAACAGGATTTAATGTTTATCCTGGCGAATATTTTTTTGCTCTTTGAGGACAAAATTCCTGTTGCTAGGAGTGCAAAGCAAATTCACAAAGGATGAAACACTTAAAATAAATGTACAGCTAATTTTCCAATGCTTTTTTATTTTAAAAGTCCAAATCAGATATAGCTCAATCAATCAATCATCAATCAATCTTTATTTGTATAGCGCCAAATCACAACAAACGTTATCTCAAGACGCTTTTACAAACATAGGAGGTCTAGACCACTCTATGTCAAATTATGAACAGAGACCCGACACCAAGACAGGGTAAGACTCAGTCTGACCCCACCTTAATCCATCATGAGCATTGCACATTGCAGTATTTAGCTAGTTACAGTGGTGAGGAAAAACTTCCTTTAACAGGCAGAAACCTCGAGCAGAACCAGACTCATGTTAGACAGACATCTGCCTCGACTGAGTTGGGTCTGGAAAGACAGATAGAGGGGAGTAAGAGAGAGAGGTGATAGTGATGAGACGAGTCGTAGAAGCTGTTGCCGCTGGAGTCCAGCACGTCCGTATCAGCTGGAGTCCAGATCGTCCACAGCAGGAGGACGTCTACGGCAGCTCAGAGGAATCTACGAGACAATGGAGCTCAGGGACTCCAGAAAGGTCTATGATTAGTAACTTTAATGGGACAGGCAGAGTTAAAGTAAGTGATGAAGGGGTTGGGGGGAAGAGGGTGAGCTAGGATCCCAGTGTGTCAGTGTGCCAGTTCCCCCGGCAGTCTAGGCCTATAGCAGCATGACAAAAGCTGGTCCAAGCCTGATCCAGCTCTAACTATAAGCTTTATCAAAAAGCTGTGATTGGCAGGACCACATTTTGAGGAGTTCTCTTCACAGTCTGAATCAAAATATTTAAGTAGAAACAGGGTTGTTGAGGTCAAATATATTGATTCACTGACTGTTGCACATTTTCATATTACAGACGTCTTTTATTTTGAAAATCATCGGTACATTCCCTTTCAGTCAGAATCTGCTGTTTGTATATTTGTTTCAGGTAAAAATGTTCTGTCTCTTTGAAAGTGTTTCTGGTTTTGTAAATTGTTTTTTTTAAATGTCAATTTCAGTTAGTTTTGTTCTTGGTAAAAATGTTTAAGATAATTTTCTTTTACAAAATTTACATTTTTTTTCCTAAATCTAAATTTGTTTCCAACCTTGTAAGTGAGTGTAAGTGTTTCATCCTTTGTAAAGTTGAATTGCACCTCCCAGCCACCGTCCAAAAGAGTTAATCTGTGTGCATATTTACGTTATTGTTTTTCTTTTGGTATTTAAGTTTTTATTGAACTTTTGAAAGGCTTGGTACATGGCAAACTTAATATGTTTCTCCATACAGGAACAGGTAATTTATGATTAACAATTAACTCTGGTGACAGACTTAGCACATCTTTGTCTCAAAAAAAATAAAAAAAATATAAATATAAATAAAACAATAATAATAATAATAATAATAATAATAATAATAATAATAATAATAATAATGAAAACGAAAATGAAAAAAAAAAAAAAAAGAAGATGGGCAGCAGATAAAAAAGAAAGTGGATATATAATAATAACTAATACCTGCACACGCACTCATACCTAACCTGCTTCTATATACATCATATAGACATGTTGCTGAGGTATACAGTATTGCAGGATTCACCTTGGGGAAGCAAACAAAACAAGAAAACCAGAATCCTAGTGGGGGTCATTATGTTTTTTTATGTAGTCCCAAAACCAGTCCCAAGGGGTCACCCCCTCCCCTCTGTCATCACTTAACCTACTAAGCATTCATTCATAGGATGGCATATTTACGTTACCCTGACATGTAGCTACAAACTAAATCAACTCTTTACCTCATCATGCTGCATCCTGCAAAAAGTTGTCTTGAACAAAACATTTCAATTTCAAAAAGAAGATGGGGCGCTGGTGGCCTAGCGGTCTAAGCACCCCACGTATAGAGGCTACAGTCCTCGTGGCAGCGGTCACCGGTTCGACTCCTGGCCAATCGACCATTTGCTGCACGTCTTCCCCCACTCTCCGGTCCCCACATTTCCTGTCTCTCTTCAACTGTTCTGTCAATAAAAAGGTATAAAAGCCCGCCCAAAACAAAATTAAAAAGAAGATGTGTATTTCTTTCATTTAATCCACAACAAATGCACAAGAGCCACATCTGTAGGACACTTGGTGATGGTGTTCATGGGAAATGCAATGTTATAACAAATTATTACAAAAATAAATGAAAAAGATCAAACTCCATTTTTTATTTCAAATCACCTTTTGAAGCCAACCTGCAGTGCCTCTAAGGCTCAACAGGGTGCTAGTGTCGACGCTTCCCAAAGGGTCCACACTCTGGGAATCTATAACATCCTCCTGGTTGTAACATGATGATGCGATCAGCAAAGAGGGGAATGGATGACCTATCGCTGTTATAAAGTACTTTAGTGTCAGTACACACATGCAGAGAGACAGGAAGTTCCCTTCAGCGATTTATGGAGGTTTCATTTTGGAATCCTAGAGCAGACCTTCTGAATGGGGCTTAGACTTAACTCAGTGGGCACAGTGGTGTGGCTTTGCTGCTTGACTTGTCCACATCCTGACTGAAAGCCAGAGAAGGAGAGGAGAGTTTCATCAGAGAACTGAAACATTATGAGGATCTTTGAGGGATTTGGTTTTGTTCATTGTTCACTTTGGACCCCGTGGTCAGACTTAACTGCTTGAGTTGGTCGTTAGCTGTTGGTCACTTCCTGTAAGTGATGCCAGGACCACCCAGGCGTTAGATTGGTTCTTTGGCGTCATTTTTTAACTGAGTAGGCGTGTGACAACAGAAGCTCAGAGACTTTTGAACAAGCACTCCTCAGGAGGAACGTCACACTGACCCAAAAACCAGACCAACATATTTTTCACATTCTTGTCAACGAAACTGCTCGGTGCTGGAATAATTCAACTTTAAGAGCTGACTACTGGGTGGAAACAGAATGTGCACTTCCATATCAGTGCATTTGTTATGTCCAAGAAAGATTACTGTAATTCACTTTTATCAGGTTTCCCTAATAAGTCTCTAAAGACTCTTCAGCTGGTTCAAAACACTGCAGCTCGAGTAGAACTAAGAAGAGAGAGCACATCTCTCCAGTGTTAGCTTCTCTACACTGACTCCCCATAAAACCTAGACTAGAATTTAAAATCCTTCTTCTGACCTACAAAGCTCTCAATGATCAGACACCTTCATATCTTAAAGAGCTCATAGTGCCCTATTACCATCTAGAACACTACACTCCCAACATGCAGGCCTGCTGGTCCTACCTAAAGTCTCTAAAAGTAGTATGGGAGGTAGAACCTTCAGTTATCAGGCCCCTCTCCTTTGGAATCATCTACCAGTCAGGGTCCGGGAGGCAGACACCCTCTCTACTTTTAAGAGTATAGTGTATATCACTGCGCGCTGAGGTTTGTCACGGGTTGCAAACGCCTCACTCACCACTGTGAGCTTTATGTCAGAGCCGACTGGCCATCCCTGAGTGTGCGCAGGCAAACACATTGGCTTCATCAAATTTACAAATGTCTACTTGGCTTGATCCCAATGTATTTATGTGTTTATCTTCAGAGATCAGGAAGTCACTATGCCTTGCGCTCCTGCGACACCTTGCGGATGTGTGTTCCCCGTGTTCAGACAGAGTTCGGTAAGAGAGCGTTCAGTTTTGCTGCTCCTACTGCTTGGAATAAACTCCAGAAGGACTTGAATCTGTCAGATCTCATCTCTCTGGACACCTTTAAGTCTATCTTAAATGAAAGAAAGACCCCAGAACAGTGCCTGTGTTTTTAAAATGCTGTTTTTATATTCACAAACTGCACTTTACTTGAAAAAGTTGCACTTTTAAATTATTATTGTTTGCTTCTACATACTGTCTGCATATATGTTCCATGTTGTTGAGTTGTGCCATTTATTCTGACGTGTGCTGCTGACCTCTTGGCCAGGTCGCCCTTGAAAATGAGGTCTTGATCTCAATGGGACTTCTCTGGTTAAATAAAGGTTAAATAAAAAAAAATAAAGAGTAGGCTTCAAACTTTCCTTTTTGATAAAGCTTATAGTTAGAGCTGGATCGGGCTTGGACCAGCTCTTAGTTATGCTGCTATAGGCTTAGACTGCCAGGGGAACCCACACACTGACACACTGGGATCCTATCTCACCCCCTTCCCCTCATCACTTACTTTAACTCTTCCTGTCCCATTAAAGTTACTAACCATAGACCTTTCTGGAGTCCCTGAGCTCCCTTGTCTCGTAGGTTCCTCTGAGCTGCCGTAGACGTCCTCCTGCTGTGGACATTCCAGACTCCAGCTGATACGGACGTGCTGGACTCCAGTGGCAACAGCTACTACTACTCGTCTCATCACTATCACCGCTCCCTCTCTCTCTTATTCTCCTCTATCCCTCTTTCCAGACCCAACTCGGTCGAGGCAGATGTGTGTCTAACATGAGTCTGGTTCTGCTCGAGGTTTCTGCCTGTTAAAGGAAGTTTGTCCTCTCCACTGTAACTAGTTAAATACTGTGAGGTGCAATGCTCATGGTGGATTAAGGTGGGGTCAGACTGAGTCTTACCCTGTCTCAGTGTTGGGTGGATCAATGTGAGCACTATGTCAACAGTCCATTTAAGTTTAAGTTTTAAGTTTATTTCATTTATATAGCACCTCAAGGTTCTTCACAGGAACAGTCAGGCTACACACAGCCAGCATAAAAACAGACAGTATACAGTTTAGAGTAGACACTATGGAAAATAATAATACTACAAGATAAACATTGAAAACATTATTAAAAGCAATGGAATAAAAGTAGGTTTTAAGGTGTTTCTTAAAAGCCTCAACACAGTTTGCCTGTCTGATGACCTCTGGCAGGTGATTCAGAGCCGAGGAGCTGTTTTTCCCAACAAACTATCCTTTGATGCTTTTTTGTAAGTGCAACTTACAAACATGTTTTTTCTTGTTGAAAATTATCCCTTGGTCCAGACCTGGGATTTGAGTCTTGCACTTAGAGCCTTTTCAGGGACTTAGAAAGTTACTTTTTTATCTGACCCAAGAGTGATACTGCTTTAATCTGAGTCATGGAAGGGTTCTTTAATCCACATTACATTTTGATGTATGTGCTGCTCCTGTTGAATTGAACTTGCATCAGTGTGTCAATGATTGGCTTCAGTTAATCAGGCCTTCATTATTATTTTTAACTTTGCTTTGTCTGGTGTATTAAACCTTAGTGTGAACCTCATCGACCCCTATGTGACACTACTCTGCATGGATGTAGATTTAAGTCTGAGCTGCATAGTTGGCAGGGTCATTGGCCTCAGTCAGGCAAAAGAGCCTAAACTTTGACCTTTGACCCCAATCTTAGACAGATGTCACATGTCTCTATGAGCCACAGTCAGGCTGAACAGATTTCCTCTGACCGCTGACATCTGAGTTTAAAGATTTGAGAATAAATGATGGAGGGATCCTAAACTCTTCACTCAGGATAATCCTCTTTACATATAAACATATCTAATACACTCAACACATGGGCCGAAGTCATTTCTTTATTTCTCAGAACCAAGACATCTACGTTAACAGAAACACATCATTCTGTTTATTCTTTTAGATCAGATTCCCTATTATTTCCAAGAGTCAGAATTAAGAGACTATTATTAGTCTTTGAACAACTTTTGAAACCGTTTCACTCATTTTATGTAGGCATGGTTAGCAAACACTGCAGTAGTGTGAATAAAGTTTGCCTCAGTCTTAGAGAGAATAAGAATAAGAATAAGAGAGAGAGAGGGAGAGGTGATAGTGATGAGATGAGTAGTAGTAGCTGCTGCAGCTGGAGTCCAGCACGTCCGTATCAGCACGTCCGGCAGTCTAAGCCTATAGCAGCATAACTAAGAGCTGGTCCAAGCCTGATCAGCTCTAACTATAAGCTTCATCAAAAAGGAAAGTTGAAGCCTACTCTTAAAAATAAAGAAGGTGTCTGCCTCCCGGACCCTAATTGATCTCATTCACAAACTGCTAACTCAGCCAACGGGGACAGTTTGGGGTTCAGGATCTTGCCCAAGGACACCTGCCCTTTGGACAGCGGGACCTGGGATTGAACTCCCAACCATCCAGCTCTGCCACTGAGCTACAGCTGATCCTGGTGGAGGAAATGTCAGCCTATTCCATTATAAGAAGTGTTTTTTTTAGATATATGTGTGTTTACTTTTATTACTGTGGCCTCACTGAAACCAAGAGCAGCATGATTGATGAAAGAAGAATAGAGTGAAGCTGCTTTGACTTGTCAGGTATGTAATTATGCAGAGGTATGAATATTAAAAAGCAGTATCACAGTCCAGATTTTCTTTTTGTTCTGATCTTAAAAGGGTTAGTTTTTACAAACACTCAAGTAAAGACACAAATAATGACAATATGATAAAAAGAAAACAACAAAAATGAAATTAAACACATTAAAAAAACAATAGTAATTAAAAAAGGGAAAAATAAATAAAAAATAATCCCAAAACAAACAAAAACATACAATTAACAGATTATTTACAGGAAGACAGTGTGAACATAACAATTAGTCTAACGAGAGAAAAATATCATACACATACCTATGAGCATTAGCTTCTTACTCATGTTATCAACACGACACTATGATGGTGGTTGATGATGACAACAGCTTTGCTAAATCTGGCCTTGGTAAAGAAGAAGTCAGCTCAGAGCAGATGGAGGATGGGTGGGAGCATGTGTCAGAATAAAACCATGCCTGTTAGGTGGAGCACAACGTTGAGCTGTTCAGTTTGAGACCTCCAAGCAACACTTTCCAACAGATCTGTACTCTCACTGTTGTTCGAGATGGAGACCTCCCAGCTGTAGTTTTGGGCCTCAAAAATGGCTTCCAGGGACATATGACCTAAAGGTTCAAAGGTCAAGGTTCAGACAGCACAGACTCACCTTCCCCTCCCTGATGCTGAGGACAAAGCTCACATTGAGTACAGGCTCTGCAGGCTGTGGAGCTTTAGTGAGAGTTAGTCAGGCTTGTTGAAATAACTACATGTTTTCTGACAGGACAGAGATCTGCTGTTCATTCACTACATGATCATCAGTTTCTTCTTTTTCCCCACTCCTGACTTTCCCCCCCACAAGACAATAAAACATCTGAGACGACAGAGCGTATGGTATGTTTGTATGTAAAGTTTTGCAGCTCTGTGCAGTTGTGCTCTTGTTTTGTGTCTGATTGCGGAGATGAGCTGTCAGCATTCTCACTCTCTGTTGCACAGAGCTGCACTGTGCGCTCTCATCCAGAGCTCAGATCTGTCCACATACAGATGATAAGACACCAGGTCGTCTCTTAACCTGAGGAAAAATGTCTCTCTTTCAGTATGTGCCAGGGTTGAGCAATGTACAGTTTTAATTATCTTTATTTAAATTTGAAAAATCATTGAGAGCAAAGCCCTCATTTACAATGACGTCCAGCATATAAAAGAAACATTAAAATGCAATACAAGCAAATAAAAGATAAAACCATCAAGAAATGATGATCAGTTTAAAACAGACAACAATTCAAAAGTCCTGTTAACACAAAGTCAGTTAAACTAGGTGCAATCAGAGGTTAACAAGTTTAAAACTAATGATTTCAAATGATTAAAAGAAACAAATGCATTCATTTTAAAGAGCTTTGCAGTGAGTTCCATGCAGATGGTGCAAAAAAAGCCAAAAGCAGATCTTCCCAGCTCTGAATGAACTCTGGGAACCTGGAGAGTGAGCCCATTAGTAGATCTGGTGTGTTGTGTTCCAGACGACCAAACTACCATCGAAGATAAATATGAGGGTAGCATCCCAATAAGAACTTTATAAATAAAGAGGTATGAGTGCAATTTTCAATGATCTTTCAATCAGAGAGGACCATCCCACCCTTATTGTACAGGATGCAAAGATGAGTATTATAACTATCACCAGTAATAAATCTCAGTGCAGAGTGAAAAACGGCATCAAGTGGTTTAAACGTGGAAGCTGAAGCATGCCTGTACAATATGTCATCAAAAACAAGCACTGATAAAAAAAGTTACAATCTGATTTACCCCCTGATTAATATAATAAAAGAAAAGTGGGAGTGAGTATAACAGACTTAATGAACAATTTTATTATAGATAGGAGGTTTGGATGTGGAGTTATTGTCATGTTCATCCTCAGCAGGTTTTAAAACTCTAACCATGCATGGCTGTAAGCACTATAGTGTTTGTGGATTATGAATTTGCAATGATGCTCATTTGCATAGAAAGAGGACAATTTTGCCCCAAATGAATCTAAATTGGACTATTTAAATAAATAAAACATGTTATTTGCTTTTAATATCCTATTTTAAGGGTGCTCAGCCTCTAAACAGATTGTGATAAAGAGAGTTTCTTGCAAGTGTTGGAACCTACCACTAAACCACGCATTCACTGAACATTTATTTTCTTATATATGAGATTTTATATTCACAATAAAAATAACAAGTAACTTGTGTTTTACACCACAACATATTTCTGAAAACTGGAGATAGAATCTGCTGCTTTTAAAAAGATATTGAACTCATGCAAGTACTCTTATGGTATCATAGGCATGATTATTATTGTACTGGTGAGGCAAGGTTGATGAGATACCAAATAACAAAGTAATTACCACATTAATGTCTGTGAAGGTTCTCAGTCATCCGGGTCATGGTAGTTCAAAGCTTGATCCTTTGCTTTGAACTAACACATGAATTCATCAGTTATTGTGAGACAGTAATTAACCATATCAGCATAATTCTGCACATTTTGCTAATTAGAAGTTCAACTTTTTTTCACATAAACGTTCTGAAAAGTTCTCTGTTCTGAAATAATGAATATAGCATCTGTTATCAGTTTTCTTACCCAGAATAACAAACCATGAGTTCTTTTAAGGCTCTGGGTTTTTTTTTCAGAGAGGAGAGACTTTCCTCTTCGTCCTGACAGTTCTGAGTTTATGTTTAGCCACGGGTTACATTTGATATCTTATGTATCTGATTGGGTAGAAGGTAAATATGTTTAATTTGAAATATTATCTATTTACTTTACTTTAATCAAATCAATATATAGAATTTTAGATTAGCATGCATTAATACCTGCTCAAAATATCTTTTCGGGCATTTGCCCCTGTAATTATTTTCTCCAGGGTGCTTGGATGAAATTCAGGGTCTTGAAATGCCCAGGCTCTGCAGCACAGTTTGGGGTGCATTAAATCTTTCACATGGGCCTTGAGTTAGATGATGTCTGTCTCATTTGGGATGCATGGTGGAGCAGTGATCAACAGGTGGAGCAGTGTGTCTCTCTGTATAATGTCTTCACCTGCAGTCCAAAGATATGCAGACAGTCAGTGAATCTAAAGTCCCTGTGAGTGTGAGAGTGTGTGTGTAGGGTTATCTATCCAGCATATCAGCCTTGTGTAAGAAAGGCCTCTCTCATTTTTTTGAATTGATTTAACCTTTATTTAACCAGCTGAGTTAATTGAGAACCAATTCTCATTTGCAATAACGACCTGGGCGAAAAGGCAACACAGGTGGCATGACAATAAATAAAAACAAAACAGAAACAGAGAGGACATACAGACAGACCTAGAAACAGAACAGTACAATACAAACATATGACAGCAGTGAGCAACTTAAAAGCAATTTAAAAGCAAGTGCAGTGATGTTGAGTTATGGCATATGTGTGAAACTCAAGACCCGCGGGCCAAGTCCGGCCCGCGGTGGCATTTTCTTTGGCCCGCAAGATGATATCAAATTATTTATTGAGCTGGCCCGACGGTATTTTGCAAGCACCACTAAAACTACAAGTCCCACAATGCACTGCATGTCAATCGAGGGCCCGCACGCAATAGCCGTGACCCGACTCCGCTCATCATCAGCCTTATGAAGCTGACCTGCAGTCAACTTTCAGCTATCCCTCTCCCCCAAAAATGACTAAACGAAAGGTGGACATTGAAAACAGGGGGGTTCAAGACAGGTGGGAGGCAGAGTATGCATGTGCGTAACAGAGGAACTTTTGGGATTAAGATCAATGCATGGCACAACTACGGGGAAAGATCTCTTTGAAGAGGTATCCAGATTTGTAAATGAAATGAGGCTGCCTTTGGATAAACCTGTGGGACTGACGACGGATGGAGCGCCCGCGAAGTGCAGGCAAAAGAGTGGATTAGTGGGCAGGATCCGGGAGAAGATGCGGGAGGAAAACAGCGCAGGTGAGCTGACAGCTTATCACTTATCGCTGTGTGGCAAAGCCTTGAGAATGGAACATGTGATGAGCACCATAACATGAGCAGTTAACTTCATAAGAGCCATAGGTTTAAATCAGCGCCAGTTCAAGTCTTTCTGGAGGAGTTGGGTTCAGAATATGGTGACTTGCCCCATCACACAGAGGTGCGATGGCTGAGCCAAGGAAAAGTGCTGAAAAGGTGTTTCGAGTTGCGTGAGGAGATCTGTCAGTTCATGGAGAGCAAAGGGAAAGACACAACAGAGCTCCGTGATACAAAGTTTCTGTGTGAAGTGGCGTTTCTGTGTGACATCACGAGCCATCTCAATCGATCTCAATGCGCTCAACCTGCAGCTTCAGGGGCGGGGCCGTGGGATCACAGACATGTACGCTGCAGTGAGGGCTTCTAAAACCAAGCTGCGCCTGTGGGACACGCAGATGCTGCAAGAAAACTTGAGCCATTTTCCGTGCTGCCAAACTACCTGTGTGAACAACTGTTCTCTTTGATGAAGTTAAACAAAGCATCTCACAGGAGTTGTCTTATTGATGAACACCTTCACTCAATCCTGAGGATTTCCTCAGCTCAGAGCCTGACCCCAAACATTGATGAACTTACATCCAAGATGAGATGCTGAGTATCTGGCTTAGACTAGTGTGCATCACAGAGCAGCAGACTGAGCTAAAATATGTTTCCTTTTTGCACTTTTTCTCACTACCACAGGGCATTTTTGAGCAATAAGAAATGAATGCAACATATTTTTCATTTTTTAAATGTTTATAGGCAAAAACTTAAGCTTTGCTAGTTCAATGTTCAATATGTGCAATAAGTTAATTTCAATAAATTTTGCTATAAACATTAAACCAGTCTGGCCCTTGACTTGCTCCGAATTTTTTATTTTGGCCCTCGGTGTATTTGAGTTTGACACCCCTGAGTTATGGGGTGTATTAGGTTTTTGAATGTGGCAAATGGAATGAGAGAGGTCAGCTTTAGGGATTGTTGCAAGTGATTCCAGTCATTTGCAGCGGACACCTGGAAGGAGGTGCAACCAAAGGAGGTCCGGGTTTTGGGTGGGATGAGTTTGATGAGGCTACTCATAATGACCGCTCTCTGACCTTAGAATGAACACAAAACTGAATGTTGAGTTAAAAGAGTGATACAAAGACCTTGAACCATGAAAACAGGCTTTGCATGAACTCGAGCTTGAAGCGTTCACACATCCTCCTCCTCTTTGTTCTGCAGTTCCCAGATAAAACTAGCAGTGAACAGTGAAAATAATGAGCATATCAATCCAAAATGTCTTCAGCTCTATCTCACAAAGGCTGCTTTTATCCAGACTGAGGTCTGTCGAGGTCCTGCCCGGTTCCTGACCTGCAGACCTTCCACTCACAACCTTTACAACAACAGCTGGCATGGAGGAAGGGTGGGAGATAAGGCAGGGCCGGATGGGAGGAGAGGAAGGGAGTGTGAAGAAGTAAAGGAGGGATATAGAGGAAGAGGAGGAGGAGGGGGGATGGAGGTATGGAGGAGGACAGAGATGAGCTTTGGAGGATGCACAGAGTAATTATGAGGTCTTTGAGTGAAGAGTTTGTTTACCACCTGATGGTCACACGATCTTACTTCATTGGTCTCGTCTCTGTGTGTCATGTTTGAGGGTTTAGATTTCTGCATCACACTTCAGTACTTTACACATGATTTAAAGCTTCACGAATCATCCTGCAAAGTGAAGCTCAAACACACAAAGAAACAACAACCAAAAGTCATGTGGGACTGCTAAACATGTCAAAGAAATAAAAATCCACCAAACATGAGACACCGACAGAACAGTACGAATGATCTGCACCGTGAAACTGCAGTATTTACAGAGCTGCTGTTGAATTATACTTTAGTACAGACTTCTGCTAAAGAGGAACTTCTTTTAAACTCATGTTATTTGGTCCTTGGCTCATTGTCTCAACATGATAAACATCCAGCTTCATCGTAATCTGGATCTGGACCTACTCAGTGGGTAGAGTCGGTCGTCTATCAATCTGAAGGTTGGCGGTTTGATCCCAGCTCCTGCAGTCACATGCTGAAGTGTCCTTGAGCAAGACCCTGAACCCCAAACTGCTTCCTCTGTTGTTCAGTGGGGTGTGAATAAGTATGAATGAGATTAACACTGATGGTCCCTTACTGTAGCAGCCTCTACCATCAGTGAGTGAATGTGGTGTGAATGAGTGAATGTATCGAGTGAAAGAGCTTTGAGTGCTCAGAAAGAAAAGAGATATATAAGTACATTTTACCATTGACTTTCATTCTGAGGAGAGGTAGAGTTCAACATATTTTTGAGTCTTAATTTCTTGTCTTTTTTAAAAGATTGTCGCCTTTTTAATTCTTATTTATCATTTTCTACAGACCATAATAATAATAATGCATTTTAATTAAAGGCGCCTTTCAGAGCAGAGAGGTGTGGAGGATTGAGGTTGCTCGTAATGCAATACCCTAAATGTGAAAATCTTCTTGGCTATAACTTCAAAGTTATCCGGCCCCTCTCCTTTGGAATCATCTACCAGTCAGGGTCCGGGAGGCAGACACCCTCTCTACTTTTAAGTGTAGGCTTCAAACTTTCCTTTTTGATAAAGCTTATAGTTAGAGCTGGATCAGGCTTGGACCAGCTCTTAGTTATGCTGCTATAGGCTGAGACTGACGGGGGAATTGGCGCACTGACACACTGGGATCCTATCTCACCCCCTTCCCCCCAACCACCTCATCACTTACTTTAACTCTCCCTGTCCCATTAAAGTTACTAACCATAGACCTTTCTGGAGTCCCTGAGCTCCCTTGTCTCGTAGGTTCCTCTGAGCTGCCGTAGACGTCCTCCTGCTGTGGACGTTCCAGACTCCAGCTGATACGGACGTGCTGGACTCCAGCGGCAACAGCTACTACTACTCGTCTCATCACTATCACCGCTCCCTCTCTCTCTTATTCTCCTCTATCCCTCTTTCCAGACCCAACTCGGTCGAGGCAGACGGCTGTCTAACATGAGTCTGGTTCTGCTCGAGGTTTCTGCCTGTTAAAGGAAGTTTGTCCTCTCCGCTGTAACTAGCTAAATACTGTGAGGTGTAATGCTCATGGTGGATTAAGGTGGGGTCAGACTGAGTCTTATCCTGTCTTGGTGTTGGGTCTCTGTTCATAATTTGACATAGAGTGGTCTAGACCTGCTCTGTTTGTAAAATAGTTGTTTGTTGAGATTTGGTGCTCTACAAATAAAGATTGATTGATTGAAGCTCCTGAGCAGAACTTTCAGTAAGTGTTAATTTTGCGTCCTCTGTGGACAAAGGGACACCTTTTATCTCTTTGCCGATCTTGCTCTGTACATGTGTAAGAAGTGTTTGCTGACAGAAATCTCACCCTGCCTTCTTTTAACAGAAAAACATACACTCACTGAGTATTTGTACTTTGGAAATGTCAATAAAGCCTGCTTCAGCAGCGTACCCTCTTGTGTGTAGTAATTAAGAATAATACTTAGGAACACTCAAACTTCTCCCTGATGGTCTTGGTTCTTTGGAGGAAGACAACAGTATTCATTTCAGTCTATTTCATATCCAGTAAAATGATCTAAATCAGAAAGTGTTTTTAATAACCTGAGGAAATTAAGAATGGGAGATAATTATTACACCAAAATACCCCAAATTATGTGGGAATCTGTCGTGAGGTTAACTTGATCACTTCAATGGAGGGACTTTCCTGGTTTGATTATGGTTCAACATCAAGCCTTAGTTCTGACTGATACACACCTTCATGACACACACCTTCATGATACCCAAATGTTCAGAGTGTCACATCCAGTGGATCACACATGCAGAGGGAGTTCAGCACTTTTCTGCCTCCAAGATTTTAGGTTTGTCATGCGTCAACACACACACACACACACACACACACACACACACACACACACACACACACACACACACACACACACACACACACTCACTCAGCTGTTGCTGCTAGATGTATAAGTGCCTCTTTGTTCACTAAGAGCTTTGGGCTTCTCCCTCTCCCCACCTCCCCAACACCACTCTCCCTTTTTTTTTTATCCCTCCTTCCCTTCCTCCTCCCTACCTTCACCTTTCACCTTCAATCATCCTCACCCCAAATACCTCCTCTCCTCGAATCCTTCCATACCACTGTTTTTGATTGATTCAGTCGCTTTGATATGACTCAATAGAATACAACACGGTCGATGCAATTGATCAACACGTTGCGATAGGCTATGCTGAGATATGATACTATGAAACGATACAATCATTTCGATTGATTAGATTCAGATTTGGCTCAACAATTCGAAAGAACAGGGTCGAACTGATTGATTCCATCTATCGACACAATAGGGTAGAATTAGAAATGGTAGGATAATATAGGCTACGATGCTTGTGTTTGATCAATTTGATTCATTTGATATGATACCAGATGATACAACATGTTCAATTTGGTCGAGTCAATTGATTGCTACAATACTATATGATCTGATTTGACAGATAGGAAAACAATGGAGTGGTGTATTATAATAAATGCTCGCCCTGGTCGATGGCACTTTGGATCATTTAAGCACTCTCAGTTGAGTTTCTGTTCATGAATACCTGAGTGTAAATCTTTTTATAACTGTCCCTTGTCCAGACTGTGACTCATACTTACACTACCAGTCCAAAGTTTGGAAACACCTTCTCATTCAAGGGTTTGTATTAGGGATGACCACAATTAATCGATTATCGATTAATTGATTGTTAAGAAATTACTCGAAACACGCATTTTTGTTATCAATTTTCCGTCACGTGGAACAAACATCATGTGGTCTCATATTACACTCAGCTATCAGGGAGGTGTTTTAAGTTTAAAGCATGTTTGGATGTGAATCAGCTGTTAAAGGTGTTGCGCACAGCGGAGACGCTCAGCTGGCGGTTGCGGCTGTGCGTCAGGTCTGCACAAGCACTTTTTCAAAGAGGATCAATACAAAACTGCTGCCAACAACGACACGGACACAAAGGTTCACAACTTTAAACAGGATATTTCTACCTTTGGATACGAAGGCAACAGACAGGTGGGAAATTCTGGTACGCTATGTTTGCAGACCAGCAACATCAGAGCCGTCTGAGCTTTTCTCCAGCGGGATTGATTCTGACCCGGTTGCGCTCCCGGCTGACACCTGACCGAATACACATGTTTATTTTTCTCAATAAGAACGAGTAGACAGAAAACTGGACACTGTGAGTCTGAAGTACTTTTCTGTTAGTATTATGAGCCTTCACTTTATAAGACTATGTCCGCGGAGAATATTTTAATGAGCCTGATCGTTGATATTCTGCGTGTCAAACGTGTACCCGTATTCAATCCCGTCAGTTATATGCATTTCCCTAGTTTGTATTTATTGTAATGATTGTAAAAACTGTAGATTAATACTGAAGACATCAAAACTATGAAAGAACATATATGGAATTATTGAATGAACCAAAAAGTGTTAAACAAAGCAGAATCTGTTTTAGATTTTAGATTCTGTAAAGTAGCCCCCTTTTTCCTTCATGACAGCTTTGCACACTCTTGGTATTCTCTCAGTCTGCTTCATGAAGTGGTCTCCTGGAATGGTTTCTAATGAACATGAGCCTTGTCAAGAGTTCATCTGTAGAATGACTTGCCTTCTTAATGTGTTTGAGACCATCAGTTGTGTTGTTCAGAGGTAGGGTTAGTACACAATGGATAGCCCTATTTGACTACTGTTGTAATCCAGATTATGGTAAAACCAGATTATTTCATAGTTTTGATGTCTTCAGTATTAATCTACAATGTTGAAAATAATTAAAATAAATAAAAACCATTGAATGAGGTGTGTCCAAACTTTTGACTGGTAGTGTATGTGCTCCTCCATTGGGTTCTAATTTGGCAGACATTCAAACAGCTCTTCATCATAAAAGTGAAAACATTCCAGCATCACTCGCTTGCTGGCAAAACTCCAACTCTTTGTACCAGCGCTCATCTTTCCCTCCAAACCTTCTTTGTAGCCCGAGCTGAGTAGGGGTCTTGAGGCCGTGCAATCAGATCCTCAGATCCCTCCTGGCGTTTGTTCCTGTGGCTTGTTTTCACTGTCAACACACCACTCCAGAGAATTAAGGGGAGCCAAGTACCTGGAGCTCAGGAGGTAATAAAGCAGTCAAAGCACAATTAAAGCTTCAGAGACAAGTTGAGTCAAGCTTCTTTCACTCTCACACAGAGGTTGAGTCACTGAAGAGATGTGATGGAGGCACAGAAATCCTTAAAGCTTGTTCAGGAACCTCACAGATGGTTTATTCAACAGGTAATCTAATAAATGACACATCTGTTACAGAAAGCTGTCATTCACACATTAACTTGCCTGGGACAGTACATTTTAAAAACAGTTATATTGAAGTCATGGGTTTTCAGTCTTAAAGATGTCATAAACTTGCTCCTGCAGCTTGAACTGATGTGTTGAAATGTGTCTAAAAGCATGTTTATCTCTGAAACACACTGATGTTTGTTCAGTCGTGCACACTGTTTCATTTCTTCTCCCTGAGTAATCTTCTTCATCCGATGTTGAACCTCACACAGAGACTTTCACACTCCTGTCAGATTCCTCCTGTGAGTCTGAAAGGCTGACTGTATTCACTCTATCTGTGTGGGAATAACTTAAAACCACTGAATGGTCCTGCCGTCAAAGATGTGTGTGTGTGTGTGAGAGAGATCCACGTCTCTCTGAGGAAACCCTGTACTGCATGTAAATGTCCATGTCATATTTATAAACTGATACAAGCATATACATTTTTCACCATAGTAGCACAGGCCAAGTCATGTAAGCCATACATTATGCTGCTTGTTACCCAGCTACTAACTTCAGATACAAACATGTTGTTAAAATCATTGATTAAAGATGATTTTATTGATTTAAATGATTTCTGTTTACAGTTTTTAAAAACAGTCCCAGTGATTCCTCGTCAGTGATCGTTCCATGGTGATGGATTCTTCTCTGCCTGTTGCGGTGGATTGAACATGAAACTGTCCTCATTCAGCTCTCCTTCTTCTCTGAGCTCTGTGGTTCACACACCTTTAAAAAGAAACTAATGTCACAACTTTGAACCCTGCTGCTATCATCACCACCGCTCATGGTTTAACTTTCTTTGGAGAGATCACTAACCTAAAGTTTCTCTCACCTGCTCCACTCCTTCATCATATTGATGGACAGGATCCAATATGGAAACATTGCAGCCTGCTGATTCAGCATGCTAACAGAAGCTAACGTTTTAGCCACCAATATGATGCTAACGGAAGCTAACGGTTTCACCTCATCTTACGGTCTATGGTGTCAACAAGCAGAATCAAGCATCTTATACAACCGGAAGATCAGTAAGAGAGCTGGGTAATAGGCTAGTTAGATTGAGTAGGTCCATCTCCTATGAGAAGTGTGTCATGCTATTATATTGTATGACACATGGATGTAGTCTCCGTGACATCACCAAGCAGCAACCTCCGGTCTCAAACGATGAAGCCCATGTGGAAGTGTTATAAACTGCAATACATTGAGCGTCCACCGACTGGCTGCAGAAACACCAGAAACCACATAGACACCCATTCAAATAAGACGATCTTTGCAGCATTAATAAACATGTTTACAGCCTGGTTCAAAAAACAGCTTGGCCCTATGAAGCTAATCTCTCTAATGGCACACACTGTACGGGGGGTGAATTTATTTCTAACGTGACGGTTCAGAAGATATTAAGATTACCAGTTTTTGCCCATATAAGGACATGACTGACGTGACTCCCGGTCGGGAACACATATAGCTGTTGGCTAGGAGGCTCACACTACGTCACACTCTGCCTGGTTGAGTTCCGCATTTCCAATATGGCTGCCGCCGTTGATTGGCTTCAAAACAGCTCTCAGGAGCAGATGGGTGACATCACGGATACTACGTCCATATTTTATACAGTCTATGGACGTCACCCATCTGTCTCTGTGTTTTGAAACATATTGCCGGTGGTTGTGGTACTTAAATGCTGACTCATCCCGACCTAGTATCAGGCAAAGAGGTGGAGTTGAGGCAGGCTCTGTAGCCTCTTTGCCCACAGCTAGTAGAGCCTGCCTCTCAGTCAGGTCAGCTGTGCCCTCATTCAGGCGAAACTGGTAAGTTTAATATCTTCATATCTCTTTGAATGTAAACATGTCTGCTGATGATCCTCTTTCGTCTGCCATGAACTGAGAGTATTGACATGTGAACACTCTGGAGAGGAAGTCACAGTAAACAACTTGACTAATCAGGTATTTCCCTGCCAGCAGAACACCCTCCGGAAGAGTTAAGAGTGTGAAATTAAACATTGGGCTGTAAAGTATGGCTCCTCTCCAACTCTCTCTCTCTCTCTCTCTCTCTCTCTCTCTCTCTCCACATCTGCCTGTCTCTCTCGCTCTCTCTCTGCCAGTCCTCTGCATTATTGTTGCTGCTGGACTTCGTTGTGGTTCTGGGATGGCATGTAAACATCCTCACACACACAAACACACACGCTGTATACATTCCACATTTAGATTTAACGAGGGAAATTAAATTGTGTTTTTGATTCCGCAGGAAACGAGCGGGGAGGGTTGAGCTGTGTGGGACTAAATGAGATTGTGAGAGTTGGTGCCAAGGATTTTTTTTTTCTCATAAAAGTTTGAACTCATCAGGATTAAATTAGTTCAGATTATATGGAGAGAGTCTTTGTTCTGCTGCTTCTGCAAAAAAATAATGTGAAATGTGTCTACTTTGCTTATGATAATAAACACACCATGGTCCTCTCACACAGAAATCCTGATCAAATGAAAACTGTAAACTCATGTTTTTGCCATTTGTTTACATTTATATGAAACTTTGTGTTTTCGTCGGCTGAAGACGCAAAGTTTCTAAAACGTGTTCCAAGGAAGTGGTGATCATCAGGCATGAAGTGGCTCAAAATAAACCAAGTTATTCAACAACTGAGGCGGAGTTATGATCCTCGAGATGGGATTCATGGCTCTTTAAAGGGAGCCGGATCTCGTGGATCTGTTCCTTTCAAAGGCTGCTCAAAAGACCGGCCCTAACCCTGGGGGGAATGATAGGGATTTGACTCAGATTCATTCAAACTAATGTCGCGTTCACACCGGATGCAAACGATTGCACTGTTTGCGCAAATGTTGTGTGTTTACATGCTGTATACGTACGAATGACTCGCTCAATATGCGCGTCAAAATCGCGTGTACACGAGTGCCCAAGACGCACATTTTTGCAAGAGGGGGGGGGGGGGGGGGGGGGGGGGGGGCAAGCCACACCAGCCTCTTGTTATCAAACTAGGTTGAGCTTGTGGACACTGAATGGGGAAGCCAGTTATGCTAAAGGGGGCAGAGCTAACTTCCTACTACAACAGATATCAGGATTCAAGTGACAGACAAAGTTTTTCACAACTCAGCAGATAATCCTCCTCCCTCTCTGTCCTAACATTGAGCTCCTGTTTATTCCTGATCCTATAAAAACAGGTAGAGTCACAGAGTTTGGGGAATCAGGACACAGATATGATCAGTGTGTCCCATATATTCCAGATGAATGAATCTACGTTGGTCCATACATCAAACCACACGTCACCGGGTGAATAATTCGCTTCATTTGCTCAAATGAATTCCCGTCATTCACACGAATGCGTGCTATTTGGAGAGCGTGCCTATGTTCCCCAATTTTGGCACCTATAAGCTCTGCTTCAGCCGAAACCCTTTTTGATCAGCCTATTTTATTTTTTCTTGTAATGATTGTGATTGTGACAATTTCTGCTGCTGCTGATGGAAATACAATTACTCATTCATTCATTCATTAACTATAAAGTGCTTCCACTTCTGGCATCTCTTCGCATCTTTACATGGAATTTATTCACGCAAATGATTTTATTCGAGTTTGGTGTAAACTTCCCATTAGACATCCCACTAATATATAGTCTACTGGTGTGATATCTGTGTTTGAATTACTCTGAAATATTGACTATAATTTAATTTGGCATCACTGTATTGGATTTAACCTGTGCGAGTGTATCGCATCGCACATGTCCTCAGCTGTGCTCCTTCCTTTGTGCCTGTTCTCTGTCCCACTCTGTGGGGTAGTGAAGGAGGAGCTTGTGTGTGCAACTGCAAATTTCATAATTCCATTATTTATGTCTTTAAAAGTATTTCTATACCTGCTTTGTACAGATAGTATTTTATTTTTATTTAGAGTTTTTAGTTTTTAGGTTGCTATATTTATTGTCCTTACTGTCTTGGTGTTGAGTATCAGTGTTCCAATCACCACGTCAAATTCTTTGTGTGTGAGCTCACTTGGTAGCAAAGCTTTCTTGATTCTTGATTGTTTGTGTTAAAGAGCCGTTCAATAGTTTTGGTTCGCTCGTGAACGTCACAACTGTATATGATGCCAAATGAAAGATGGTGGTTCTGAATGCAGCAGCGTTATTAGACAAGCACCCAGAAACACGATGGTGTGCACAAAAAGGTTGTCTTAAAGATGCAAACCATAGACTGTATAAATAATGGACATAGTGTCTGTGATGTCACCCATCTGTTTCTGAAGCGCTGTTTTGAGGCCAATCGTTGGCGACAGCCATATTGGAAATTTTGAACTCAACCAAACTGCTGTCAAGGTAGTGTGAGGTAAAGAGGCGGGCTTTGAGCCTCCTAGCCAACAGCTACAGTGTTCCCGCCTGTCAATCAAGTCAGCTGTGCCCTCATATTGGAAAACTTGTAATCTTAATATCTTCAAAGTTGCCGCGCTAGAAAAAAATCCACCCCTGTACAGTGTGTGCTGATAGAGAAATGAGCTATCCAGACTACACTCATCTTTTGTACCAGGCGGTAAACATGTTTATTTCTGCTGTAAAGATCGTCTCTTTGAATTGGTGTGTATGTGGTTTCTGGTACTTCCGGAGCCAACCTCAAGCAGATCCTCGATGAACTGCAGTTTTTAACACTTCTGCATTGGACTCATATTTAAAGACCGGAGGTTGCAGCTTGATGCAAACAGAGACAATCTTACTGTGGGGCTAAAGCGGCTACAGAACAGAGATGAACAAGATCTTCCCATTACCAGAGCGTCATCCAGCTGAGAGGCTGGAGATCACCATAGAGAATGGTTATGGATTTTCATCTTTATGGTATTAATGATAAATCCCAGTGCCACGCCTGCTCCATTCACACGTGATTCTGTTTTAACTTGATTCAACTTTAACTCTTTAAAGGGATTAAAACTAGTTTTATCTAAAAGGTGAAATCAACAAACCTGTTAGTCTTCAGTGTTTCAAACACATCTCTTATTCTCCTCTATCCCTCTTTCCAGACCCAACTCGGTTGATGCAGATGTCTGTCTAACATGAGTCTGGTTCTGCTCGAGGTTTCTGCCTGTTAAAGGAAGTTTGTCCTCTCCGCTGTAACTAACTAAACACTGTGAGGTGCAATGCTCATGGTGGATTAAGGTGGGGTCAGACTGAGTCCTGTCTGTAAGATGGGACTGGATCTCATCCTGTCTTGATGTTTGGTCTTTGTGAATAATAGAACATAGAGTGGTCTAGACCTGCTCTGTTTGTAAAAGCCCTTGAGATAACATTTGTTGTGATTTGGCGCTATAAAAATAAAGATTGATTGATTGAATAATGGTCTCCTTTCTAAAACAAGATTTGGTCTTTAAATGTAAACAATACTACAGAAAATGTGCTCCGTAAAATGCCACAGAAGCTGCTGGTGGTATTTCAAGCACAATCTAATGAACTTGTTTGACCTTTAGTCCCGCCTCTCACTGGGCAGATTAGAGATTATGGGATGGCCCGAGTACTGGCCATGTGACAATTCAGAGGGGCCTGTGCACCCCCAGGTCACCTCCTAAAGACACCCCTGGCTCAGGTAGTTTGACCGGATTTCTTTTATATTTCAAACCAAATAATCTCTTCAAAATCTAAGTTTGCTAACTGATTAGAAATAACTGAAGTGAAATCTGACTCTGACAAACAAACTATGTCGGGCGTTTCTATCATTGTCATCTTAGAAATGTTGCATCAAAGTGATGTTTCCAAACCTGAGGGAGAGCGCAGAGAATGAGTCAGGGCCCGGGGGATGCTGGGTCAACCGTAAGTGCTAACCAACACAAACTGTGTGAGAGGCGAGAAAGTTTATTCATTACTGAAATATCTGAGAGATGGGAGGGGAGGGGAGACGTGACCACAAAGAACATTCAGCGGTTACACAGACACTGAGAGTTTGTCCTGACACAGTCTGATGCAGATTTCTGCAGAGCTGAGAGAGTCCTGCAGCTGGAGCCCTGAGTATGTATCATCAGCAGTGATAAAAGCTGAAAAATCAAAGATCACACAACATCAGAGGGTAACTGCCAAAAACCACAAATACTGACTGAGCACGGTGTGTGGAACATTGATTTTTATTTTGCCAAATAGTTTGGTAAGACAAATATGATCTACTTCAAGATGCACCAGAGGAAATAAACCCACACCAGTTCCATTTCATATTTCTCTGATGGCCTGGGAATACATCTGAAACGTTTGAGGTTTCTGAAAAGTGTGAGAGCTCACAGAGAGGTGGGTGCATGTGGGTTTGAAGGGGGGTCCTTGATGGGGGAGTTTAAAGAGCACAACAGATGAGACTCCTTTGGGGAAAGTTATATGTCCCCTTACCAGGCTGCTGGTTCTTGAGAATTAGGTCTTATGTTGAAGCACTGGAGGAGGAATTTCATTGTACAGAACTTCTTTGTTATAATTATTCATTTGACAGAAACTTGGAAGCTAAGGAACACGAGGAAGTTGTGTGGTGTTTTAGATTACTCTTTCAGTCTAACATGAGTCTGGTCCTGCTGGGGTGTTCTGCCTGTTAAAGGAAGTTTGTCCTTGCCACTGTAACTTGCTGGGGGAACTGACACTTGGATCCTGTCTTTCCCTCTCTCTGCCTGTCTCTTACTTTAACTCTCCCTGTCCCATTAAAGTTACAAACCATAGACCTTTCTGGAGTCCCTGAGCTCCCTTGTCTCATAGGTTCCTCTGGATCTCTACTGCTGTGGACGTGCCAGACTCCAGCTGCTCCAACTACTACTATCTGTCTCGCCACTATCATCTCTCTCTCTGTCTTCATCTCCCTGTGTCCCTCTCTCCAACAGGGTCTCAGCAGATGTGTGTCTAACATGAGTCTGGTCCTGCTGGAGGTTTCTGCCTGTTAAAGGAAGTTTGTCCTTGCCACTGTAACTTGTTAAATGCTGCAAAGTGCTCTGCTCATGGTGGATTAAGATGAGATCAGACTGAGTCCTGTCTGTAAGATGGGACTGGATCTCATCCTGTCTTGATGTTTGGTCTTTGTGAATAATAGAACATAGAGTACGGTCTAGACCAGCTCTGTTTGGAAAGTCTGAGGAGAACATTTGTTGGGATTATATAAATAATGATTGAGGACCTCACCAAGACATCACTGTGTTATATAAAGTCTATTGTAGAGCCAAGAGGAAGACTTCACACAGGGTGCAGGGATGAAGACGCACACTGGCAACCGGATAGTGAATGACAATTACTTTATACACAGGATGAAATCAGAGACAGGTGAGATCAATCAGAGACAGGTGAGATCAACCAGAGACAGGTGAGATCAACCAGAGACAGGTGAGATCAATCAGAGACAGGTGAGATCAATCAGAGACAGGTGAGATCAACCAGAGACAGGTGAGATCAATCAGAGACAGGTGAGATCAATCAGAGACAGGTGAGATCAATCAGAGACAGGTGAGATCAACCAGAGACAGGTGAGATCAATCAGAGACAGGTGAGATCAATCAGAGACAGGTGAGATCAACCAGAGACAGGTGAGATCAACCAGAGACAAAGTGCAGGGCTGACCCGAGGAGTCCACAGGATGCGTGTCCGCCACGTACGGCTGCGCAGCGTGTTTGCTCCGTCCGAGGGCTGGTCTACAGGATGCATGTTGGGAGCGTAGTACAGCTCAGAGCAGCCAGGATCAGCTGGGTCCAGCATAGAGAGAACCACATACAAACAACAGGTTACAGAGCCTTTCTGTGGTTGAATTTCTGCTCATTTGGAGAGTATTCCATTACTTTTGTGCTTTAATCATCACTGAGTATGCTGCAGAACTGTCAAGTTTTGTTTTTGAAGGTTTAGATGAGTTTAATAATAATAATTCGGCTCTATTTTGTTGTCCTGTTACCTTCTGACACAGTTATCGTCTTAAAGTCCTGTTGTAGTCGACCTGGGTCACAGGTATGTGGCTGTTTGTAGCTTACAGTCACAATCGATGAGTATTTCTGATCTATACGATCTCTAAACGGTCGGGAGTCCGTATATGATGTTTGATTTTGAGATCGGCGGATGTTGCATGAGATCCTCATGCCTGACTTCCTGTCCAGGTCGTTCTTTTCTGTGCATATTGACGCATGCTGGGTGCGGACTCCAACGAAAATAGAC